>NC_066886.1:29837127-29897127 GCF_022985175.1 Labeo rohita | reverse complement strand
GTGTGAGAACGGCATTGTTTGTCAGACACAACAACAGTAACTAAGGAGGTTGGGTTTTTGCAAAGGGTCAATTAATACCTATGGCTCATAATGACACATTAAGGCGTTTTGAAGTGAAACAGTAAGTCTGTGCAAGAAACTGAACATTATTTACAACATCATTACCTGTAAACAGTCCAGTTGCTTTTTTTTTTTTATATGCTTTTTTGACTCTCAATAGCCAGTAACTGCTGACTTGCACTTTATGAATCACCAAGGACTATGGTTGCAGGTAAAAATTTTCTTTACTGCTCTACTCAAGAAAAATAAAAAGTCACCTACTGTACATCTCAGATGAGTATAAACATGCTTACAATAAACAAGGTTACCATCCACTAAAATATAGTTATTTCTTTTAGTATGCGTTGGCCTTTAATTTCTGGGTGGACTATCCCTTTAAGATTAAAACTTTGCTTTAATATGAATGAATGTGTATTGATCTGTTCGCAAAGTGCTAAATGGACTGGATGTGCACTGACAGCTGTGACTGGCGATTTTCACACACAAATGTTTAGTGCTCAATTCCATTTGTGTGAAAAGCTAATGGTGACGAATGATGGCCAGTATTCACTGGACATGCTCATGCGATTGCATTAGAAACATGCACACGTGCTGTGGAAGTTTGTGGATAAACAATATAATGTCATCAATGATTTAAAACTGTCATTTGCTCACAGATAGAACAGAAGCAGTCTACTGCAATCTCCCTCCAATCCATTTATAGCTCCTAGACTGCGGCGTTTGACAGTACCGCGTATTGGGCACAGGAGGGCGCTGTACTTACCAGAGGATCAACACCATTCAAAATCACTTCTTTAACATCCAGAGTCTCATCAATCACCTGTCAACACAGACAGGGCAGTCTCAGTTACTTCCTTGGGAACTGAAGAGTCAGTCAGTGTGTGCGTGATGTGCAGTGTGCGTTAGTTTACAGAAAGGGCATAAGCGAATATTTAAGAAATTTGAAAAAAAGCTTAGATTGAAAACTATTCAGAAAATTAATGAGTTTTGTCCTTCTCAGTGCTTGTGCTGGTTATGGTGCTGTTTTACAGCAATAGATACGTATTAAATACTGTGAGCAAATCCACTGTAAGTCATGATCTTGTGTCCTTGTTAGAAAACATGGCTGGTTGCATTTAATGCAGGGAAAGATAATCATTTTTTCATCTTGGTATTTTGTTATTAAACAAAAAACCTCAACATGTATTAAAAAAAAAAACATTCAATAAAGGTGCCATCAGAGCATGCTTAAAGGCACAGCTCACCCAAAAATTAAAATTTTCATTATTTACTCATGTCATTCTAAGCATTGTCTTCTTTGAAACGCCAAAGATGATTTGTTGGTAACCAAACGGTTTCAGTTCCTATTAATTTCCACTGTACTTTTTTTTTTTTTTTTTTTTTTTTTTTTTAAAAGGAACCAAAACTGTTTGGTCACCAACATTACACACAACATCATCTTCTGCAGAAGAAAAACCTCACACAGGCTTGGAACAACATGAGGGTCAGTAAATGATGACAGAAAGTTTATTTTTGGGTAACCCATCCCTTTAATGTAGCTTAGATTCTCACAAACCTCTGATAGTTCTCCTTTGTGATTTCACAAGGACAAACATGCAGAAATACTGCACAAACAAAACAAGCCCAACATATGAGCCACATTCTTCACAGAGAACATGCATTGCATGTGTTCAGCTCATCCTTTCACAACCACACAGGCTTTTGTGTGTGAGCTGCGATTAGAGGAGACTGGAATGTGACTGGGAAATTTGTGAACGTGTCATGCAATGAATGCTGGGATATGAATGAGATAAGACTGAAATAAACAAGATTTGTTTTTCTGGAAGGAGTAAGCAGTGATTGCAAGGCAGCAGAAGAAGCGCTAACGTTTTTGGTAAGTTTAGATTTTAGGCTTTAGTTTCAGCAGAGCTATAGATGTCTGAACAGACAATTTTTAGATTAATAGATTATGAATAATTTTATTTGTTTGGCAGCCACTGTTTTCAACAGTATGAAATTGTCAATTTTAGCTGTTCACTGCAGGTTGTACTGTTTGTAAAGCTGCTTTTGAACAAAATATTGTAAAAATTAGGCTTTAAAAAAAAAAGAAAAAAGTAAATTTATGTAAAACTATAAACAAATAAAAATCGAATTAATTATGCCAACAACATATTTTCTTAATAATATAACCTTTTGACAAAGTATAAATGGCTTTTATACACGTTTTATATATATATATATATATATATATATATATATATATATATATATATATATATATATATATATATATATATATATATATAAAAAACGTGTATAAAAGCCATATATATATATATATATATATATACACATATGTTTTTAAATAAGTCTCTTCTGCTCACCAAGCCTGTATTTATTTGATCCAAAGTACAGCAAAAACAGTAAGAATTTTTTTTTTACTATTTCAAATAACAGCTTTCTATTTGAATGCATTTAAAATTATAATTTATTCCTGTGATTTCAATGCTGAATTTTCAGCATCATTACTCCAGTCTTTAATGTCACATGATCCATCAGAAATCATTATAATATTCTTATTTGCTGTTCAAGAAACATTTATTATTATTATTATTATTATTATTATTATTATTATTATTATCATTATCATTATCATCATCATCATCAATATTTAAACCAGTTGAGTACATATTTTCAGGATTTTTTGATGAAAAGAAAGATCAGCATTTATCTGAAATAAACTTTTGTAACAATATATACTATACCATTCAAAAGCTTGGAGTCCATTTTTTTTTTTGGGAAAGAAATTATAGAAATTAATTCTTTCATTTAGCAAGGACGTTTTAAATTGATCAAAAGTGATGATCAAGACATTTATAATGTAACAAAAGATTTCCATTTCAGACAAATGCTGTTCTTCTGAACTTTCTATTAATCAAAGAAACTTGGGGGGAGGGGGAATCTACTCAACTGTTTTCAACACTAATAAATGTTTTTTGAGCAGCAAATCAGAATGTTAGAATGAATTTAGATGAATCATGTGACTGGAGTAATGATGCTAAAAATTCAGCTTTGAAATCAGAAATAAATTACATTTTAAAATATATTCAAATAGAAAACAGCTATTTGAAATAGTAAAAATTTCAAAATTGTACCGTTTTTGCTGTACTTTGGATCAAAGAAAAAAATGCAGGCTTGGTGAGTAGAAGAGAATTCTTTAAAAAAATAAATAAATAAATAAATAAATAATAAAAAAAAAATGTTACTGTTTATGCTTGTCTGGTACCGTAGCTCTCTTCATATTTTAAAAGGGAGCTGACCATCATATGTGGAAATCAAAATGTTTAAAGCCCCCAGAAAATGTCAAACTAGAGCTGCCTTGCGAAGTCAAATAAATTCACATGGCAGTTATAACTATGAGACCATAGTTATATAAATGCGGTTTACAGAGCAGGTGGTCTTATAAATGTTAATCTAGGTGTATCCCGAAGCCATTATTTTATTATTAGCATGGTTTTATTATCCTTTGCTTTTTTATTTTTTGTTCGTTTATGTAACTTCAATCATGAGAGCTGGCGTCAGCAGTTGGCACAGTGTTCGCAACAGATCAGTAAAGCGTGTGTGGTGTTGCAGGCAGGCTGGTGGGCTCACCACATTTTCGTTGATCTTGCTCTTGCTGTTGATAACTTTCTCCTCTGCTCCAATCAGACCATCCAGACTGTTCATGCCAGAGCCTGCAAAGGGAACAGCCAATCAGAGACAGAAAAACAAGCTGGAATCTTGCATTTCAGCAACTTAAACCCTTACAAACATCCCTTTGACCGACAGTAGCTGCAATCTGCAACATAACCTCCGCTTCTAGCACAATCCAAATCGTGGCCCGAATCCTGCTGCCTTGCCATTTTGTTTAATTTTTCGGTCACACAGTCAGTCAGGGGGCGAAACGCCAACACAGACTCATTCATTAGTCACGCATTTATTTCAGTGTATGATATAGAAGCTCATAATGAACCCAGAGTCCTCCTGGATCAGTCCAGACAAGCTCAGTGTAAACACTCAGCTCAGACTAAGAGGTGTGATGTACTGTGGTCAAAAGGTCTCTTCCTGGTAGAATTAACGTCTTGGGACATCCTGTAAGCACTTGTTTCCAGTAACAGCTCTATAAATATATAATCGCCCTACATATTAAACAATTAAAGTCATGAAACTGCATTCATAATCCATTTTACTTCTTTAATGTGACATACATATGAGTGAAACAAATGACTTTTTTATATAAATAAAAAAACAGCATGAACAGCATTTTTCCAGTGGTAAACATTCTATGTAGATGCCAGAAACTTCCAAAGACACCTGGCTAAAATGAGTCCTGCTTGCATAATACCACATTGGAAATCTCACTGGTGCAGGGAATAACAATACCCTCCACCCACACTCATTGTTTGACTGTCAAAGCAGCAGGTCACCGATGCTAAAAGATTAACTACTGTATGTTCAGTGGCAGTCACAAGCTCTGGAGAGAAGGGCTTACAGCTTAAGTGTGCACGACTGAACCACTAACCACCAGAACACACACACAGTCTAGCCATTTCATAACATGGAGGTGAAGGGTGTCTCCAAGACAATTAGACTTTACACATGAGATGAGACAACGAAAACAAGACCAATCAAATTCAGACCATTTCGGAAAAAAATGTGACTGGTGCCACCACAAAGCTAAGGTGTTGTGGGTGGTCGTAGGGTGTCGCTATTTGGTTTCTGATGTGGATTTCTAGGTACATTTAAAAATAAAGGTTCCAAAAGGGTGTTCAGCATTTTTGGTTCCCCAAAGAACCTTTCAGTGAACAGTTCCTAAAGGAACCATTTTGAAGAACATTTTAAAAATCTAAAGAACCTTTTCTGAATTTGAAAGGTTCCATGGATGTTCAAGGTTCTTCACAGAACCACTGATGTCAATAAAGAACCTTTATTTTTAAGAGTGTAGTTCCTGAGGCTTTGGGAAGTGGTTACTAACTAGTTAAAGCCAAACGAGCCCAAACTCAAGTCTGTTTGTTGTATAAGAGTCCAGGGGTGAAAATTAACAGGGGCTTTGGGCAAAAATGCTCCCGCACCATTAAACTAAACCTATTACAGCAGCTGCAATTAAAGTGACATGTACATATAAATGAGAAGTGTTAAACACGCTTCCGTTGAGCGCATCAATGCAATGGCCAGAGGCATTTAGATTAGTCTCAATTGTTTACATGCAGTTGAATACATTTGCCAATTTTCAGGAGAATCAACAGCCTTTGTAAATAATTATATCAGATGCAGCTTCTGTTCCAACTTTTACAGTTTAAAAGACGGATTTTGTTGATTACATTTGATTGATAATAGCAGTCTGATTGATTAATAAATTTAAGCATTTACATAAGACAACTAAGGAAGCCTGTTTCTGTCAAATGTTCAATTCTGACTTAACTCGCAATTGTGTTATAAAATCAGAATTAATAGTCACGTTTGCGAGATGAACAATTCTGAGAGAAAAAAAAAAAAAGTCTCTGATATGTTCTCAGAATTGCAAGTTTATCTCTCAAATCTGACTTAACTCGTAATTGTGTGTTATAAAGTCAGAATTGCAAAAGTCACAATTGAAAGATACAAACTTGCAATTCTGAGAGAAAGGGGAGAAAAAATAAAGAAAAAAAAAAAAAAAAAAAAAAAAAGGACTGATATGTTCTCAATTCTAACCAGTGTTGCCAAGTCTGCAGTTTTTCCATGGAAATGCTAAAACACTGTTGCCGCAGGTTATTTTTAATGTCCGTGGGTTGAAGAGACCCCAATAACGTAATATTTAGCCCCTGGAGTGCAAATTTTTCCATGGAAATCCTGCCCAAAACATGTATTTTACCCCCCCGGAATGTGATTTTTCTTCTCAAAACACAACTGGGCTAGTTTTGTTAGTAGCAATTGGCCGGGTTTTGTTGTGAAAACCTGACAACCCTGATTCTGACTTAACTCACAATTGTGTGTTTTAAATCAGAATTGCGAGAAAAAAAAAAAAAAAGAAAAAGAAAAAAAAGTGTCACTATTGAGAGATATAAACTTGCAGTTTTGAGAAAAAAAAAGTCAGAATTGAGAGTTCATCTCTCACAATTCTGACTTTTTTTTTTTTGAGGAAGGAAAAAAAAAAAAAAAGACTGATATGTTGTCAGAATTGCAAGTTTATATCTCAATTCTAACCAGTGTTGCCAAGTCTGCGGTTTTCCCGTGGAAATGGGCTATTTTAGCACTGTTGCCGCAGGTTATTTTTGATGTCCGCTGGTTGAAGCGACCCCAATAATGTAATATTTAGCCCTTGAAATGCAAGTTTTACCAGGAGAATCCCGTCAAAAATGTGTATTTTACCCCCAGAATGCGATTTTTCCTCGGGGGGGATTCCCCTTGAAATGCGATTGGGCTACTTTTGGGCTAGTTGAGCAGCAATTGGACTGGTTTTGTTGTGAAAACCTGGCAACCCTGATTCTGACTTAACTCACAATTGTGTTATAAAGTCAGAATTTTAAAAAACATCACTACTGAGAGATATAAAATGGCAATTCTGAGAAAAAAGACACTGACACTGTATCAGTCATTTTAATGCAAGTTATGTATATTTAATGAGGTCTTTTTTTTTTTATTTTAACAAGCCACATGATTTGAGGTATCATTCTAGTCTGTAGTATAAATGATACTATATAATCTACACTATGAAGTTCAAATTCCTAACCATAAGCACAAAAAATTGTAATAGTGATTTACACTAATTATCTAAAAGTAAGCTTATAGGTGCATTCATAAGGGGTGGGACCACAACGTTAATCTGTAAACAGGCTATGTTCCAATAGCACAATCTGGGAGTAAAAGTTGGCCGCGTGTCAGCTAAAACAAGAGTCCTGCAACAGAACTACTAAATTAATGAGCTCCTATCACGAAAAGCACAGGATAACTGGAGAGTGACGAGAGAAGGCCCAATAAGTAGCAAATGAGTCCTAAGGATGTGTCGACAGAGAGCTGGGTCTGAATCAGGTTATTTGTCTTCCTGACACAAGCAGGTAGCGAGGCAGCCGTAACTGCTTTAGCACCACACAGCACATTTACATTGGACTCGTTCTCCGATCCAAATGGCTAATTAGCTTAACAAGCTGCCTGGACTTTTCATTAGGCAAAGCTCTTCCGGCCAGACATTGAGGGATGGGATGTTTGGACTCTCCATCGGAGGGAGTGACTGAGAGAGGAAATTAAAAACAAGATGGCTAACAGGGCTGAAGGGACAGACAGAGCAAAAGCATGGGGTGGAAATACAGTAAAAATAGATGGGGAGATGAGTTAAGACGTACGCAAGGAGGGCTGGGTAAAACTTCAGAGTAATATGTATATATATATATAATCTTCTATATAATTATTATTTTTAATAATAATAAATCGTAATTTACTTAAATGTACAAAAATACAAACATACAAATAAACATTTATTCTTACTTTTTTCCCCATTTAGTATGGAGTTTTTATTAATAGTTTAAAATTAATTTTAAATATGCTCTTAATATATTCAATATGCACGTAACACACTTTAGTGGTAACAAAAAATATATAGTTATGTAAAAACAGGCTTCCTAACAATTAATTGATATCGGATAGAATCAAAATTAAATATAAAAAAAATGATGCAATACCCAGTCCTTAATGCAGCAATAAAAGAAAAATGAAGAAAAAAAGCGCAAACACAACATTTAGGAGGCTGAAGAAAAAAAGAGAAACAGAGAAAAGCAGCAGAGACCCACCTTTCTTGAAGGCACGAGGGGGTTCAGAGAGATCGCCTAGGCATAGCGTACAAGCAAAAGACAAAACAAGAAAAGATTGGAATAGAAAAAGAGAAAAAAAACCCAGGTGAGTAAAACAGAAGTAGTCAGGCTTATCAAGCTGTGTCTGCGGACAGAGAGGAGAATCCCGCAGGGACAGAATGATAAAGAAAAACAAATCAAAGAACGGGGAAAAGAAAGACCCAGGATGTGTTTCTGGACAGGCCTGTCATAATGAAAGCCCTCCTGGGCTCTAATGTGTTTATTAAGTTGCTCTTTTTGTATATCGCATTTTAATTTTGCAGTTTAGCAGTTTCCTTAAAGGCTTGGCAGGCCCAGGCAGGACAGTGAATGAGCAGGACTGGGCTCAGAAAGAGAGAGATTTTCAAAGCACTTGGCTGCAGTGTGACGCCAGAGCCTCGGGCTTTATGATTTTAGAACTTGAAATGGCGTGGTGTTTAAGGCGATGCCAATGGGGGATTCAGGCAAGCTTAGATAAGCAGAAACCTATGGCCCGAGTGCAGTATTTGGACTTCGGGGCATCATTCAGCATTTAGAAAATGTTAATGTGAACAGGCCTCATGCCGCCAGAGAGCTTCACCTGAACAGCTTCGAGAGAGAAGCTATAAGCAGACCTGTAGCACTGGCTCAAAACAGACACTTTAAACAAGAGACAGCCAGAGAAAAACGCCATTAACAGAAATGTTACTTTTCCTGAAAATTACAGTGCACATTTCACCCCAGCATGAAGAAAAACAAGTGTTACTTTGCATTAAGAAAATTATATTTTAGGACCATTAATATATTTTTGTATGTTCTACCTTTAATTTTAATTTTTAGGTAACAATTTTTTTATATACTTTCGTAAAAAGCAAACAACTTTTATTTTTGGGATAAAATATGCTCCTAACAGGTTTTGTAAATTCACTCTAGTGGGCTGTAGGTCATAATGAGTTAAAGGGGACCTATTATGCTTTTTCAATTTTTTAATTTTAGTCAGTGTGTGGTGTATATGTTTGGGCATAAAAAAGATCTACAAAGTTACAAATCTCAAAGTCCACTCCAAAAGGAGATATATATATATATATTTTTTAAAAAAATCCCTTTTCAAGAACTACAGCAAACAGCTTGTTTGGACTACAGCACTGTTTTCCAGGTGTTCTGATGTCACAACGCTCATTAGAATATCATTAAAAAATTCTAATGGCTGGGGGGTGGGTAAAGACGAGGTGGGGGATTAGCCTAACTTTAATGATGCAGCACAGAAAGACGCTTCTAGGACGCTTTAACGAACCACGACGCAGCTGGTATAAACACAAGCATTGACTAGAGTGGCCACGTCAGAGCCGTAATGCACCGCAGACGTGTGCAGTCTGTGGTAAGAGATTTACTCATCATACAGTGTAGATAGCTTCACGTATAACACAAGTGTTTTTTAAACTGCATAAACTTGCACTAGACTAGACTAGACTAGGCTAACAACAGATGATGTTCTTTTGATAATGTTAATGTTCTATGCTCGTTTTCTGTAGCTGCTATTTGAATATCTAAGGAAATGTAAGCATTATAATTAGCAATTACAATGTTTTTATTCAACTGTTGTCATGTTAAATACAAATCAAGTTGTATTAAAAATATTAGGCTTCTTTTAGCCTTATGCTGGAGCTGTTTCGGACATTATAACTATGTAAATAATTTAATAAATTAGCACAATAATATGTATCGGCGATCTCACAGGCTGACGATAGGACCCAACACTACTGTAGCGTCAACTATATCTTAATATATCCGTAACTATAATGGAGCAGAGGGAACTTGTTGCTTTGGCAGGGGGCGTGGCAGTACTGAAACACCATCTAAGCTGTTCGCCAATCACAGTGCACTAGGACAACTAACCAATCACAACACATTTAGTTTTTCAGAAAGCAGGCCTTCATCAAACCCGGAACTTATAGAGCCATTTGTGCCAGGCTGGGGAGAAAGGGTAATCGCAATAATGTACATTACGTATAAAAAAAAAAAAAAAAAAATATATATATATATATATATATATATATATATATATATATATATATATAAAAATTTCATACAGTTGTTCTAGTACATTTCTACCATAAATACCAAAACTTAATTTTTGATTAGTAATATGCATTGCTAAGAACTTCATTTCGACAACTTTAAAGGCAATTTTCTCAATATTTAGATTTTTTGGGAAGTTGTATTTTGTGAAAAAAATATTGTCCTATCCTAACAAACCATATCTCAATGGAAAGCTTACTTATTCAACTTTCAGATGATGTATAAATCTCAAATTATGACTGGTTTTGTGGTCCAGAGTCACATATTGTATTTATTATAAATATTAGATTATTAGAATTATTAGATAGATGATATAAAACAACAATAATAATGGTAAAATTAAACATTTGTTTTCCTTTATGTTTTAAGTTAGGTTATAGTTAATTTAGTTAACCATTTAGCCTACTAAGCTAGCATATCCTCCTTAAGTTACTACAGGAAATCATATGAAACCTTCATTGAATACTCTCAGTGTTAAATATGGTAGTAACAGTATAGTGCTGGAAATATGATATTCAATAGGAAGTGGAACTATGATATTCAATTTTCCAAATGTATTAGCTTATTTTCATTTTAAACACTAAAGCAGAAAGATGTGTGGTCCAACCCTAATTAAAACAGTCTAAACTGGTCTTTTTTCAGGTTTTAGAAGGGGATTTGACACTGAAACCAGCTAAGATCAGGCTGGGTTAAGATGTTTTTTCCAACTGGGAAGGGGGCAGCAGTGACATGACACTGGTGCAAAAGCTGCCCTGGCAACAGTGCCATAATGAGAGACTAGTGAGCAACTGCAAGCCTGTGTAAATTTAGACAAGAAGCCTACCCTCGGGTTCAGCGGGGGAGCCCAGAGAGGTGACCTGGAAGGGGCGGAAGGGCTTTCCTTCAAAGGCAGGAACCTCCACGCTCTCTTCAGAGGACACAGTAACATCAGGCTGAGATTCAGAGATGGAGGACAGGAACTGGTCCATATCTGCCTTTTGATCCTGCAGAAGTTCATCTAAATTGGGAGATACAGAGAGGAACATGGTTAAAAACAGCACAAATCACAGGAGGGAAGAGATGGAGGAAGGGATATATTCCTAAAACCATTAAACGAGGCACGAAGCAGTCATAAACGCGATCAATTATCCATTACGAGGTTCCGTGCCGCGGCGCTTCCAGGCATCGGTGAAGCTAAAATGACCCTTTCTACTTTTCTAAACTTGCAAAAACATTCTGCACACAGTCTGGCTTAAAAACTACACATCTTCACACACTAGTGGGAATATGGAGGAGTCTTGACCCAGTTCTGTCAAACCCTACAGACTAGTATCATCTATACTACACAATGCCATGGCTCCTCTCATAAAATGAACGAAAAAGATAAAAAGAAAAAAAACATGCAAGTTCAGAGGGGCGTCTCTGGGAACAGCTTGACTGAAACAAACGCAACAAACGCTTCAGAACAGTCTAATTTACTTTGATTGCGGTGAGATGTTTTCAAGCTGAGCGATAAAAAGAGAAGCCAAATTACACTTTTGTGTGTGTGTGAGAGAGAGAGAGAGCACTAAATACTAAAGCCAAGCTTTTCATAAAGGTGTAATTATCTTGGCATCTGAAATGCAGAGAAATTCTGCAGTTGTTTAGGGGACGTAAAGCTCAAAGCAGGACAAAAGAATACATAAAACAGACCAAAAATCTTTGTACAGCTTTATCCATGAGCTTTAGAGTTGGCATCAGAGTCCAGTTTGTCGGCTGCTGTGAAAGCTGTTTTTTGAGCTCATATGCACACTAGCAAACTACATCAAGTGAGGTCTGAGGTTCAGCTTGTGTGAACTCCAGTATGGTTCACGAATTGTTTGAATGCAATATGACCTAACTAGGAGGAACGAATCAGTAGTGATTTCATACAGTCTGCTTATTTAAAGAAATAGTTCACCCAAAAGTGAAAATTCTGTCATTAATTACTCACCCTCATGTTGTTCCAAGCACAAGTGAGGATATTTTTTGATGAAATCTGAAAGCTTCCTAACCCTGCACAGACAGCAACTCAACTTACACGTTCAAGGCCAAAAAATATAGTAAGGACACGGTTAAAATTGTCCATGTGACATCAGTGGTTCAACTCTAATATTATGATGCTACAATACTTTGTGTGCAAAGAAAACAAAAATAACATCTTTAACAATTTCTTCTCTTCCATTTCAGTCTTCGATGCATACTCATGACATTACTATGGCATTGAACATGTCAGTTGTGTTGCTGTCTATAAAGGATCAGAAAGCTCTTGGATTTCATTAAAAATACCTTAATGTGTGTTCTGAAGATGAACGGAGGTCTTACGGGTTTGGAACAACATGAAGGCAAGTAATGACAGAATCTTCATTTTTGGGTAACCTATCCTTTAACTAACAGATTACCAAAAAGCGTAGGGGCGGAACAGATCTGAGAACAATCTTGCAGTCGATTGCAAGAAATGGACAGGGTTTAAGTTAAGATTGAGTTATAACATTTTAATTAAAAACTATAGGGTCATTAAAAATAAATAAAAAAAAAAAAATGAAATGCAAGCATAGATGAATTGTTCACAATAAGGACAAATAATAACAATTGAGCATTTTATGTCAACTTTAATATGGAAAATGCTAGTTAAGAACTACACTACCCATAATTCTGCACAGAGATCCACCAATCAGAGTTGTTGCCATTATGGGGGGAAAAAAAAAGTTTCAGCAGTGACCAGATATTCCCATAAAGCATTGCAAATGAAACCGAGTCTTCCTACACTTGAGAATTTAGCAGTAAAAATGTAATACTCATTAATGATTGTCAATAATCATATGTTGTACTATAGTTTCTGATTTGATTACATTGTTTGCAGTGTTTCCTGGGATTGCACACTACCAGTCAAAAGTTTTTGACCAGTAAGATTTTTAATGTTTTTTAAAGAATTCACTTCTGCTCACCAAGCCTGCATTTATTTGATTCAAAATACAGCAAAAATCAGTAATAATGTGAAATATTTTTACTTGTTTAAAATTTTTCATCATCATTACTCCAGTCTTCAGTGTCACGTGATCCTTCAGAAATCATTCTAATATGCTGATTTGCTGTTTTTATTAATACAAAAAAAAAAATTTCACAATATTACTGCTTTTGCTGTATTTTGGATCAAATAAATGCAGGCTTGGAGAGCAGAACTTTAGAAGAATGTACATACACAGTTTCTTTTAGCTTCAAATCAAGCATTGCAATTTTGTGATTCATCTCAGAGTATGTTTATTTGGTTCATGGCTTAAAATTCCTTTAAATTCCCAGTGGAGAAAATGAATGAGAAAAATACTTCCAGAACCAAAACCATTAAAAAACTGGACTGCTGCACTTGAGTTTTGCAAGCAAAACATCCCACATTCTTGATCTCTTGCGGTGGATCTGTGGCAGAGAGAAGCAGTGTATTCTCAGCAGCAGACGCTGTGGTGCGTTTACGGTCAGTAGTAAAACCAAACAGACAAAAACATGCGTAAAACATTGAAGCTGACACCTTCAGAGTTGTTACCTAGCAACAGAGGAAAATACCTGCTCTTAGTTCTCACAGTGTTTTTCAAGTTCATGATGCAAATAATATAATGTGACAAAAGGAAGTAGTAGTAAAAATATCAAGCATTAAAGCAGCGAGAAATTTAAATGAAACAAAAGCAAACTCTTGGATGAGCCCAACCTACAAATCACCCCGTAAATACTTTGACAAGAACATCTTTGAGCATCTCTTGTTTCTTTTATGTTGCATGTGCTCAAAAACATCCATTTCCACCATTTTCCAAACCTGATCCAGATCTCCACACTTACCAATCTCATCCTGGATCTCCTCTGCGACGTATGGCACCTTATAGAGCAGAGACAGGCTCTGGTTCATCCTCTCCTCAATCACCCGCAGATGGGTCATTACCTAGGAAACCCAGACACACACTCACACTTTTAAAACAAAGGATGATTTACGCAAGACGATATTTATAAAAAGGCTCCATTCTGCAGGATGGAACATGTCTGTGGTTGCGTTAAAGGCACGTAACACTGGAAGGATTAATATAACTCAAACACACAAAAGCTTTGTGCCAATCCTAATGCGCAAAACCGTGAATAGAACAAACGGTGTGACTGTGGGTTGTAAAATGTGTGAATGTGTACGAGCAACCACGCCTGGTTCTTTGTTGTCACCACATTTATGTGCAATGCTCAAAAGCCAGCAACAGATGGCAATGAAGGGCCTATATATCTAAAGAAAAAGGAGGGGGAAATTGCTCGAAAATGTCCTTGTAGACCCTCTAGGCGCCTGTCTGGACCTCAGAAAGTTCCTGCACGCTGTATTTAGCTGTCACACTGTTGCTTTAGGAAATAAGTATGGTTATGTTGGTATGCCAGTCATACCTGGACTTCTACTCAATTGAGAGGACTTGCCAAAACAGACTGGACTGCCATTTCTCTGTTATATAAAGCACAGCCCCACTAGTCATAAGTGTATTTTTTGCACCTAAGTGCTTTTATAAAACCTACATGAGACATGACAGTTGATACAGGGATAGTACATCCAAAAACGAATATTCTGTCATCATTTAGTCAACCTCATGTCAATCCAAACCTGTATGGTGTACTTTCGCCAGTGGAGCACAAAAAAGAGAGGATATAAAATTCATACTGCACTTTGGCATACAATGAAAGCACAGAGGTTCCATAAAAGTTCCATAAAAGTAAATTCAAACTGTTATTTATAGAAAATCAACCCCTTTCTGCTCTAATCCCATTAGGATTTTTGTATTTTCTTTGTTAAGACATATTTAGGACAACTTTCTCCTTTTGTGTTCCACAGATGTCAGTCAAACTGGACATGGGGGTTGATAAATGACAGAATCTTGATAAAACTGCCATGCCATTTGAAAAAAATTCAACAGCTAAACCGATTCAGTGGCAGGACTCACGAATATCAGCAAAAGAGATGGGAGTTTTTCGACATACCCACAGACTACGCATACACGTCGCAAAGCTAGACAAGAATTTGAGGTTAAAAAGTATATCAATTGTAAATGTTTTTAGAAAATAACCGATCGTTTCGCTAGATAAGACCCTTCTTTCTCGGCTGGGATCGTTTGAAGCTGCATTTAAACTGCATTTTGGAAGTTTAAACTCGCTGCCACCATTGAAGTCCACTATATAGAGAACATTCCTGAAACGTTTTCTTCAAGAAACATAATTTCCTAACGACTGAAGAAAGGAAGACATGAACATCTTGGATGACAATAGGGTGAGTAAATTATCTGTAAATTTGTTCTGGAAGTGAACAACTTCTTTAAATGAAGACCTACTTGAGGCAAAGCAATGCATTTGTGTAAGAAAAATATTAAAACTTTATAAATCATAATCTCTAGCTTCCGCTAACTGTCGTACGTGTGTTCACGAGAGTGGCGTTCCAGCAAATGGCATAGGACATAGCGTAGCGTAAACTCCAGTGAGAATATGCTAGTCTTGTGAGAAACAAGTTTTGTTTACAGCAAAAGAAAACCAGTCTCATCTTGATTTATATCAAAATCCGCTGATGTTTTTCTTTACATCCTCGTTTTGTACTTCTGATTCGTGATCAGGGTTTTGTTTTGCTCACTGTGCTCGATGCTTAGACCCACCCCCGTGCCCAGATTGGTTCAAACCGTCATCTATTCAACCAATAAACATGGACTTTTGAACCAACAATTAGCATGTTTCTTTGGAAATTTAAACAAACTCAAAGTGAAAGTGTGTCATGCGTGCATGAAAAACAAAAAAATAACAATTGCATGACAGCCCTCTCTGAAAAAGCACACGAACCAAAAACAAGGATGAAACGTATGGAATGTATGTTTTCACATGGCTATGCGCTGTCCTGGTAAAACCTATTCTGATGCGGAATACAGCCAGCGGATCGATCCATTTGGCTGTTATATTATGTAAATTATTCTTCTATAGTTTAGGAAGATCATTTGCACTATTTTTTCTGTTGCACTCTGTATATTTTTTCTCTCATTTTGTGTGTATGTGAATCATTTGCAGTGTTTGTATATTTGTTGCTCTAGTCCATTTGTGCAATTGTTTTCAGTACAAGCTGCACTGTGTTGCGTTTGTTGCTCATACTCTGATTGAAAATTAAATTTCTCTGGAAACTCACCTTTTTTATTCATTTTTTTTTTACTGTTTTGTTATTATGTAACACTTTTTCAATTTATCTTGTCAGTAAACTAAATAGACCTATTTTTCACTGAAAAGCGCCTATAACAATATTGTAATAAATGATAAATGTCTATAATTTGCTTGGGGAATGTTATATGTAGACAACATTTTATTTGGAAGTGTAAAACACCCAAATACAACTTTCTAAAGAAAGAAAATCCAAACTTCAGAAGTTTCTGTTTGAGTACACAGTAAAAAAAAAAAAAAAAAAAAAACTCCAATTGTTGCTTGTGATTTTCTTAAAATTAATTCTTACAGAAGACAAAAGGAAAATTGGGACTTTAAATTAGCTAGACTGAAACTTTAAGTTTTCATGTTTACAGTGATGTATAGCACTTGACTGCTAGAATGGGTCTGAAAAAATAAAGAAAAGTGCAGCCCTTTAAGGGTTAAGCCGGAGGTTATACTAACTTAACTGACATTATTTTTATGATTTTTTAGAACTTCCTTTTAAAAAACATTCCAAAAATATAAGCATTAAATGTTTTTTAGAATATAAAATATTCTTAACTTTATTCTTAAGATCTAGACACCAGGAAGTTTGACCCCAATTAAATCCGATGTAAACAGGAACTGCTATCAGCCAGTAAATAAACACCCAACATGTAAACTGTTGTGAATGTGGATTGCATTTCCCATGATTCTCAGTTCTGTGCACACCTCTGGGTCTGTGCCACGTCCCGTCTCCCATGACAAACATCGGTGCTTACTGCGGCCAGTCTGGAATGCAAATTATAGAGCCACTCCATTGGCTCAGACTCGCAAGTTACATCCAATCAAATTACTACGCGTGATGTTACACAAGAGTAGTGCGGTGCTAATCTCTCATATAATGTTCGAACAAGAGAATCCAGTCATGGTAACTCGCTCAAGGCTCTCCTGGACAATCCTATCAAAAATCTATTTGCAACGATTAAAGGAGAAGTGTGCCATTTTTGTACCACTAGTTAGTTATTAATTAGAAGGCAACAATAACTGTATTCAAACACCACTTTTTAAGTCAAACACCCCTTTTTTGAGAAATCAACAAATGGGTTATTTATGTTCCCTGAATATTAAGCTTGGGCCAAAGGGCCAGTAAAAGAGTTACACATTGGCGAAGTTTCTATGAAAGCTGAGAAAAGACCAAAGAAAACATGGGGTTTGGCAATAAAGGGAGGCGGATTGGGCGACACTGACTTGGGACTTCATCTGGGCAGCCTTCTCGGGGTCCACGGCCAGGACGTGCTGGTAGTGGCGGATGGTGTGCTGACGATCCTTATTCTCGGCACGCACGTACCTCTTCAGAGCCTGCAGGATACGATGGGGCTGCGGAGACAGAAAGAGAAGATAAATTGACCACAAAGGACAGGGAATAAAAGGCAGGGTGAGTCAGGTGGACGTCTCCTTATAAGCTGCCTGATCCGTGAATCAGCGCTAGGATCAAAGAGCCGCAAGATCCGCAGGACAGAGAAATAACAAGAGGATTAGCAGAGATGCTGAAAATGCGCCTGCTTGTGTGAGTCCGGCTCTGGCTCTCTTCATGCAAGTCATTTCAGAGGATTAAACATTACATAGGTGCACAATTCAAATTAATATCTTAAGTAACTGAAGCCGGTCTCCCTGTTATGAGCTTTCAGCAGGGTAATAGAGGACAGGTAATCCGCCACCATTAATTCACAAAGCAGAGAGAAAAGACAACCATCGCTCATGAGAGACTCAAGTATGAGAAGTGTAATCTAGTCATTATATGAGATGAGAACAATTCTTTAAGAAAGCACTTATAACTCAAACTTTTTAACTTGCTCACAGAGCATGCATTTCTCACATGACCGCACATGATCCATGCTTATTTACATACTGGGATCTGCCAATGCCAGAACTCACTCTAAGTAAACAATAGGCTGGCATTTACATGCAGCTTAAGTGATCTGATCACATGTGGTCAGAGACACAAAACCATCCACACCCAGTATTAATGCAGGTATTAAATGGATCTCCTGTGGTCTGCTTTTGACATTAGTAGGTCAACGACATGACAAATCCATTTAATAATATATTAATATGAAATTTATGCATTCGGTCACTCAAATACACCTCTTCTGTGATGAGAAAGTCAGTTAAAATGACAGTGTGACAACTGTCCTGACATCATGGTGAAGAAAAAAAGCCTCTTTAAAACAACCAAATTTTGGAAGAATTCAGTAGAATCTATTTATTATAGAAGAATAATTTAGCATCATTTTTTTAAAAAACAAAAAGACAAAAAAAAAAAAAAAAAAAAAAAAAAGGGACAAAATTGCTTCACTGCTTAGTATTTGAAGAACTGTCTGCTAAATCAAAGTCATGTGGTGCATCCAACATGGAGAAACAAAAAACAAAAAAAAACAAAAAACAGGATATCAGCTGACCTTGTCGAGATCAACAAGCCTGTCAACAGATCATTTGACCTCTTTATGACAAGGCAAAGTTATTTCAGGTTGTAAAATGTCATTTTGTGTACATTCTCAAAAATGCTATGACACTTATAAATATACAGTAAATTAATAATAATAAAAGAATGAACTATAAAAAAACAAAAAAAAAAAAAACAAAAAAAAAACCTACTCCCCTTAAAGATTTTAAATCCTTAAAATATTATAAGCAGTGTTGGGGAAAGTTACTTTTAAAAGTATTGCATTACAATATTGCATTACTCCCTGAAAAACTAATTAATTACATAACTTAGTTACTTTTTATGGAAAGTAATGCGTTACATTACTTTTGCATTACTTTTTAAATCTGGGCAGGGCTTGCTGCTTTGTTTTTAATATAAAACAATTCTAAAGTAATGAATCACCAAAAGTGAAATGAATTCACCTCAGGCTGAAAGAAAAGAATTATGCAGGAGATCACTCTTCAGCTATAAAAAACATCTAAAGTAATTTTTGCTTATTAGTATGGTTGAACTGCATCATCGAAGGTCAGCAGCAAAGACACTGGTCAAAAATGGGATTAATACATAAAGGATATTTGTTTTATTTAACATTTAATTATTTCAGGGTTGTGTCATATTCTGAGTTTGCATTTCACAGTTTTTATTCATTTTGAGGAATACTCAATCTGTTTTTTGTGAGTGAGATGAATTAATGCTTGTTCACATTTAGTCTAGAATACAGTAACATTCAATAAACGGGGAAAAAAGTAACTGCTGTTACTTATTTGAAAAAGTAACAGATATTTTCAGAAAAGTAATGCACTCCTTTACTAGTTGCTTGAAAAAAGTATTACATAACTCACTTTACTTGTAAAGCGTTACCCCCAACACTGATTATAAGGATATTTAAAAAAAAAAAACACTTGATGGTTACACCACATGACATTTCTAATATAATTAAATATTTCTTTGAAAATGGTATAGATCTATTGTATTCACACATGTACACTCACATGTATTCAGGGTATCTAACTGATGATTACACCAGATGACATTTTTAAAGTAATTAATCTTATAAAAAAAATGTATAACTGTTTTTCAAAGCTACATGAAATCAACATAAGCACATTTCTAAAAGCACATGTTTAAAAGTAGATTTTAAAATATTTATTTTGATTGTGGACACTTATTTGTCACTTTTTTTTTTTTTTTTTTTGACTACTTAAAAGGTTGGTTCACCCAAAAATAAAAATTCTGTCATTAATGAACCTTATGTCGTTCCAAACCCGTAAGACCTTCGTTCATCATCAGAACACAAATTAAGATATTTTTGATGAAATCCAAGAGCTTTTAGACCCTGCATAGACAGCAACGCAACTGACACTCGGATTTCATCAAAAATCTCTCAACTTGTGTTTTGAAGATGAATGAAGGTCTTACGGGTTTGTAATGACATAAGAGTAAGTAATTAATCACAGAATTTTCATCTTTGGGTGAAATAATCCTTTAAAGTAATACTAGTTATCAGATTACAAAACATTTAACACCTGCATTTACCATCAAAAAGGATGTTCAAATCAGCTGCAAACGGGGTGTATTAGGTCACTGTGTATTGTCTCACCCTTGGTGGATCAGCCTGCAGAGCAGCTAGGTAGTTCTCCAGGGCAAGACGGCGACGATCGTTTAGCATGGCCTCCACCCGGGCAAGATGAGTCTCCACCAGCTGCTGTTTCTCACTGGCTGCCTCCTCCTCCAAGGACTCCACCATAGCCTGGAAGTGCTGCAGATAGAACAATGAAGACCCCATAAATAAATAGTCACATCTCGTAGGAGATGTTCCTCTAGCACGGAAGCGGAGGTTTACCTGAATCAGTGTTTGTCTCTCAGCTTTGGGCAGGTTCCTGGCCTGGCTCTCAGCCTCCTCCCACTCCTTCCTCACCTGGTGAGAGCAACATATTCAAATCACTTGGGGCCACAAATAATGGCTGGGATCTCACTAGCTACATGAAAACAACTACATAAGGTCATATGACAACTACTGTTTATTCACAAAATGTAAATGTGACATCTCACTCACCCTCTCCATGCGGTTGCGGTGTCTGATCTCAAGTTGCTCCTTGGCCTTCTGGAAACGGCTGTGCTCTTTATCATCTGCTGGGGTCTCGAAGTACACATCCACATCATCTGTGGGTTGAGGGATGGGCGGCACGGCTGAGGGGGTAAGAGAGAGTTTATAAATGGGTGGCACTTCCAAACACTAGACAGGAAGAATTGTTAGGAATCACCACATTGCAGAAGCGTAGGCTATCGCTGACACTAGGTAGGCAGCAAATTATGCTGTTATTTAAGATACCTTTTTGACCAAAATGTATATCTCAAATGCAATCCAATAAAGCACTGTGACAAGCTTAGTAAACTAGACTTAAACTGATTCTGAACAATAACTAAAAACTTCAATGACAGACCTATGAGGTTGTTAATCGATGGTATATGATTTGTGGACAATCAGCCTACATTACTTAATTTAAGTAATAATGTTCAAAGGCAGAATTATCCATGATTCTGCACAGAAATGTCCACCTATTAGAGAATCACAAAAGCAAACTGCGCTAAAAACTACATTTTAATTGCCCACTCACTCCCATGAAGCACTGCAAATGACGCAGAGTCACTTTCAAACTATTTAAATACAGTAGTCTACATCTGAAGTGGATCAAAACATTTCAAAGTTGTCCTAAAACCAAAACAATACCCGTTCTTGCCTTAGGACGAATCTGATGAACGTTTCTGATCCACTTCAAATGTTGACAATGGTATTTGAACGTATATACATTAAATAAAAATTACTTACACTATCAGGGGAAAAAAAATTATATATTTATAAATTAAATATAAATTAAATAATTATATATTTATTAATATAAATTAAATTAATTATATTATATTAATATACATACATACATACATACATACATACACACACACACACACGTGAACTTGTCAAAACGGTGTCCAAAATTTCAATATTTTGTGTCAAACCATTTTTATCTAGCACTGCCTTAATCATTCTGAACATGGAATTCACCAGAGCTGTACAGGTTGTTGCACAGGTTCAATAAATGCTCTTATGCTCATCAAGGCTGCATTTATTTGATCAAAAATACATTAAAAAAACTCTGTTGATGTCTGTTACTTTAAAATGTCTTTTACTTTAGAAAAACATGTGATTTATATTTTGTAATACTGGCACTTTTATTTTTGTACTCCGAATTCTTCATCTGATATTTAAATAGGTTTATACATTTTTTATTATATCAATTGCAATGCTTTATGGGGCTTTAGTTATTTTCATATGAAGCTGTAATGATGGTTAGGAGGCTTCTTTTTTTTTTTTGGGAGGCCAGCCATCTAGGTAGCCAGCAGACAGTTAGGTCGCTTACTATCTTTTTGTACAGAGCTAGAGAAACACTTTTTCCAAACACATTTACACACAGAAACAAATAGATAGACAGATCAACAGACAGGTCCAGAGGAGCAAAGGAGGAGCAGCCGACAAAAAGGAGACAACTAAGATCAGACCAAAGCGAAGAATAAGCTTCCCACCGAGAGCTACGACTCAAGAGATGACTCTGTAATTCCCCTGATTCTGAGAGAACCAGACAGTCCTTCATTTCCCATTCCTTTCATCCTGTCCTCTGAATAGCTCTCTTCTGACAGAAGCGCTCTCCTTAGCATTTATCTTAAGAGTTACTGCGCAGTTCTGCACGCTATGATCAAGATATGAGCTCAGATCAGATTTCCTTAGTATACAGATGACAAGACCGACATGATTACCCATAAGGCTGTGCACAAAAGGCAACATCAGACATGCATATTGATGAGAACAAACTGTCTTCAGCATCTATACTGATAAGAGCCCAAGAGAAACCTTGAGTTATGAAGGTTAACGTGAAAAAAAAACCCCCATCATATTAAAGCCGTCGTTTCATGTTGCCTCAGGAACACAGGATGATAGTTTCTACTCCTACATAAATTTAAAACACTGGCAGATTAGAACTGAAAGACACACAAAGCGAAAGCAAAGACTGAGTAACAAAGGATGGGACACTACGCAAGCAGAAATAACAGGATAAGAACATATTAGACCGAATCAGATTAGATTAAAGCAACAACATTAACTGTGTTAAAAACAAATGACCTGAAGTGGCTTTTTGCTTTTGTAAAATGTAAGAACAATGTGATAAAGATTATAATGTTAAATTGCTACTACTACTACTACTACTACTACTACTAATAACAATAATTAAAAAAAAAAAAGTGTTATTATTAGTATTAATGACACTTTAAATACGTATTTAAATCAAATTAACATAAGTAAATTGATTAATATTACACTAAGATTTTCAATGTTTTTAAGAAGTCTCTTCTGCTCAACAAGCCTGCATTTATTTGATCCAAAGTACAGCAAAAACAGAAAAATGTTGAAATATTTTTACTATTTAAAATAACTGCTTTCTATTTGAATATATTTTAAAATGTAATTTATTCCTGTGATTTCAAAGCTGAATTTTCTGTATCATTGCTATGGTCTTCAGTGTCACATGATCCTTCAGAAATCATTCTAATATTCCAATTTGCTGCTCAAAAACATTTATTATTATTGTTGTTGTTGTTGTTGTTGTGATGATTATTATTATTATTATTATTATTATTGAAAAACAGCTGAGTAGAATTTTTTCAGTTTTGTTTAATAAATAGGAAGTTCAGAATTTATCAGAAATAGAAATCTTTTGTAACATTATAAATGTTTTTATCATCACTTTTGATCAATTTAAAGCAACCTTGCTAAATAAAATATTAATTTCTAAAATTTCTCCCTGCCAAATGTTTACAGTTGAAACGCAACACAGAAAATTACATTAATATAGAATGCATCTCACCCAGTTGGAATCAAACATTCATTTTCCAAGGTTGCAACACACTGTTTTAAAGCAAGGCTGTTTTAAATTGACATTTAGGTAGGCTAGTGTAGCATTAGCATTGTGAGAGAAGCAAAAGGAAAGAGCAGGGCGGAGAAGAAGGGGGCGGAGTCCTTGGTAACGAGTGTGACTTACTCAAACGTTTACACACGGCCATGCAGTACTCCTCTGAGTCGAAATTGTTGCGGTTGCCGGCACAGCCTCCGTAGATGAAGCGCACACACTTCCTCTGCTGCATGTCGAAGTGCCAGCGAGGCATAGAGGCGCGGCAGGGGCCGGTCTCCGCCTCCAGAGAACACACAGCTAACACAGGAGGGGAGGCGCAGTTAGAGCCTCCAGTCACCGGGGGCAACAATCAGTAATGCCCTTGAACTATACAGCGCAACAGCGACCGCACACTTTTTCGGCGACCTTGGGTCCAGAAGTATTATCCCCGTTTACTTTGTTCATAGACTTTGCACCTAGAACGTTCATTGAGGAACGACTAAAGGCGACAAATATAACGATAAATATAACGATAAAAATATTAGCATCCACACCAAACAATTCAGTTTTTTATAAGCATGCACCCCCGACTGCTGTCATTTGCTGCATTAAATGTTTATTAAAGGGAGGATTATCATGTTAATTAGCATTCTGATTGGATGTGTGTTTATCATTCATCAGCTGGAAAAAAAAAAAAAAATAGTTTGACAAAGTTAGCCTGAAAGTTTGAAGCAGCTGTAAAAATATGAAAGTTGATGTTGCGAGCATGATTTAACACATTGCTTACATGTATAAGCTGATTACAATGTTGTTAGCATGTTACAAGCATGTTGTTAGCATGATGAGCATGTTTACAACCTGATTAACGTTACTAGCTTGTTGCTAGCATATTTTTAACTATTAACATGATAATGATGATGTTGCTAGCATGTTTCTAGCATGATTAGCATGTTACTAGCATGTTGTTAGCATGATTAGCAAGTTACTAGAATGTTGCTTTCATGATTATGAAGTTACTAGCATAATTAGCATATTACCAACATGTTGTTTTCACAATTAACATGTCTCTAGTGTTTCTAGCATGTAAAACGTATTACTAGCATGTTGCTATCATGTTTCTAACATGCATAGCATGTTACTAACATGTTTTCACTATGATTAGCAAGTTACTAACATGTTGCTAGTTTGATTAGCAAGCTACTAGAATGTTGCAAACACGATTGACAAGTTACTAGAATGTTACTAGCATGATTAGCAAGTTACTAACATGTTAACGTGTTGCTAGCATGATTAGCAAGTTACTAACATGTTAACATGTTGCTAGCATGATTAGCAAGGTACTAGCTTCCTGCTAACATGTTTTTAACGTTTAACATTACTAGCGTGTTGTTAGCACAACTAGCATAGCATTAGCATGTTAGCATGATTAACAAGTTACTAGCATGTTGCTAACGTGTTTCTAGCATATGTTGCCAGCATGATTATCATGTTAATTAGCATGTTTAAACCAGCTAACACCAGCTGATTCAGTAAAAATCAGCTAAAAACCAAGGTTTTAGCTAAAACCTAGGCTGGTTGTCTAGCTGGTTTAACCTTGGTTGGTCTTTTAGCAGGTCTCACAGCTTGGCCAGCTAAGACCAGCCCGACCAGCTAAAAAGTGGCCAAAACCACTTTAAAACCAGCCTGAAAAACTAGCCAAAGCAGCCAAAGCAGCCATTCAGATTAGGCTGTTTCTTGCTGTTTTAAGTAGGGAGTTGTTAAGCTTTGCTATAGCAATAAACAGCTTAGATGCACCATAGGTCTCTTTTTATAAAAGTTTTCACCCCCTCAATGCAAGTCTATGGGATGTTAGGTGGTTTTGATAGTCTGTTTTTTGAAAACCATAGGCCAGATCAGTTAGAAAAGATGTAGCAACTAACTTCAGACCAGTCTGAAGGTCTGACCTGAGTTTGGTGGCTGTAGCTTTAAAGCTCTAAGAGGAGATACTGACAAAGTTTTGGCTCAGAAGAAGCAGCAGCAGCTTATATAGCAGATCAGTAAGTTAGCTTTCTTAAGACAACTTAAATATTATGCACAAACACATAAGTTTGAGAGTGTAGGGAAATTATTTGATTACATGCTTCATGGCTAGTGAGCACTGCTGAGCTCTACCATAATTTTGTTTCCATGGTAACGGCGACGTCTCTGATTGGTGCATTCATCTTTATCAGGATTCTGGGTAATGTCATTCTGACTATAGCATGCAGATTTTTTAAAAATAAGTTTAAAATCACAGTGACGTTTGGCTTTGACAGAGTCATATCTTAATCTATCTTGCATGGTTTATAGATTACTAACAGAAATATATTTCTCAACGGAAAAAAAGAATGAGATTTACTTCCGGACCCCAACTGTTGCGCTATATAGGATGTATCGACAATGTCAAACAATAAAATGTATACTTGTATTCAAAAACAAATGTATAGACAAACAAAAAAAAAAAAACACTATAGTGAACAGGAGCAGAAATATGTATTAATGAATGACACTGTGGCAGTAAGGAAATAAACAAAGGAAACAGTGTGATACTGACCTTCCACTTCCTGCAGAGTTCTGTCAACATCCTGGCTCTCAGGGATGGCAGCTTTGTCTTTCTTCACTTCCTTTTCCTCACTGTCTCGGTCGTCCTCTTCATCTTCGTACACGTAGTGGTAGTCCTCCTCGTCTCCGTCATCCTCCTGTTGTTCCTCCTCCTCCTCTTCAGCTGTGTTCTCTGGAGCAGGCGGCTCGCTGACAACAGGATCGCTGAAAACAAGATAGAAAGACAGAATGAATATGACTTTGAAGTAATGTTACATTTTTAAAGCTTTTTTGCCTTTTTGAAAAATTAAACAGACATCAGTAGTGTCCCAATCTACATCTACTCAATGTTTAAAATAGTATTACTGCCAAAGTAGCCTTTGAAAAAGTAACTATATCAAATCTCATTAAAATGGCATTTTGCGTTTGAGGAGCTTGAACATTTTTCACAGTTTATCCTTTTGTGTTCTGTAGGAGAAAGTGATTCATGCAGGTTTGGAATGAAATTAGTAAACAACAGGGTTATTATTTTTTTGACTAAAACCAAAATTAAACTACAAAAAAAAAAAAAAAAAAAAAAAACATTCATCACTTGATTAATTATCATGATACAATTTTCCTAGACAAAACGATAACAAAATAGCAAACAGCACTACTCATTTGAAGTGTGCCACACGGACCGGCATTTATACTAAATGTTTTCCAACTACTGTTTTTCAGACAATTACCTAAAAATCATATAGTTACATTTTTACCATGGTATTGAGGTGTGCTATATGCATGATTTGAACTGTGGTTATCATGACTTGTATGCTACAAATGTATGCTACTATGGAAAACCAATGGTTAATTAAAAAAAAAAAAGATTAAAATTTCACCATATAAAGGTGAGGCTGCTACTATTTTTACAGATGTTACTCATTTTGATGATGCAAAATTTACATCTGCATCCTAACTGTATCAAGATACTTCTACGATCCAATATTCATTTCTAAGCACAAAAAAGTAATATTATTATTAATAATATCAGGAAACACAAACCTATTTCTTTATTTGAAACAATATCACTCATTAGAACATGCAGAAACTAAGAAATTATTTTTTCTATTAAGATATTCATTTTTTTAAGGTAAATTAACGGTCTGCTTTCTACAATTTAAGCAAAAATCTTGCTTTAAATTTGAAAGAAATAAAGATGTGACATTTATCATGTGATAATTGTGAATATCGACTACAATGCAAAAAATTATCATTACTGTAGTCTGATTAAGAGTATTTAAAATGTAATTTAATATGATGGCAAATACTTAATTTTTGGAATCTGATTACGTAATCCAGATTACATGTAATCAGGTATTATATATATATATATATATATGTTCTATATATATTTTAAATCAAATTTAAAACAAATTATACTACAGTAAATGATGCATCTACTATAGTAGATAATGTTTTATTTTTAGGTGAACTACATACAAAGGACATATTAGAGTAATTCAGGTAAAAAGCAAGAAGAGACAAAGAAATGACAGGAGCACAGTGGGATGAGAGGGAAAAGGAAACAGAGGGAGAGGAGGAGCACAGGTTGGAGGTTTTATGATTTATGGAAGTGAATCAAGCAGCTGTCAGAGGTCAAAGGCATGGCTCACGAAAATATCCAGATGGTCAACCTAATTTATCCTACACAAACGCACACACAGCGCACGCTCTCACACACATAATGTCTCAGCTACTACTCCTCAAAGTGTGATAAGATACGACAGCTCAGTCATACTAATACATCATGCTTTGATAAGTGTGCCAGGGGCATTTGTTGTGAGGAGGTTAAGGAGGCTGTGCCTTCGCCAAAAAAATTTGGATAGTAAATAATTGACACAAACGACGACAATGAGTCAGATGGCTTTTAGCAATCATTAAGCTTGATTAAATTAGAGATCAACCTCCTTGCATGGAAATTTTTTGGGAACAAAAAATTATTATTATAGTCATTGTCCTTAGTGGAACACTGTACGTGCGCTACATTACCTCTCCTCTACTGCTTCATCCTCCTCATCCTCAACGACAGGCTCCTCCTCCACCTCCTCATCCTCGTCCTCATCCTCATCATCCAGCTCTTTAGAGGGTGAAGCAGGAGGTGCGGGCTCTTCAGGACGAGTAGACGGGCAGCAGACGTATTCAGTGCCGTGGAACTTATCAATGCCACAGGGCAGCAGCATGCCGTAGCTGTGCAGGACCATGTTCCCCTTAGAGCAGGCCTAAAGAGAGATCGAGACAGAGAGAGTCAAGAAATCCCATTCAATTAGAGCAAATGTGCTTTGAAAGGCCAGTCTGCTGTGTAAGAACAGCCCGAAGAAATTCAGCAGAGCTCTTAAATGTCTGTCCCGGGATCAGTAGAGTCAGCGCACGGAGATGCTTTCAGTATGCACACACTGAGATTGAATGACGGCAGCTCGGGGTGATTTACAGTACCAACACACATTGTGACTACATACACACTGCAGCTAAACTTATTTGTGCCCCCTTCAACCCTGTTGTGTGCACAGAGTTCACAGCATTCTGCAAACTCACAACAATATGCATCTGGGATGCTAATGTCAGTTCAAAAACTTAAATGGCTAAATTATTGCTATCCATACACAGTGCCCTCACCTAATATAGGCACCCTTGGTAAATATGAGCAAAGGCGGCTGTGAAAATAAATCTGCATTGTTTACCCTTTTGATCTTTAATTCAAGGGGTACTTTTTATCCCTCTTTGCACCAAACCCTTTTGGTGTTTGCTGCTAAAAGTTTTAGTTTTATCCGACCATAGAAGCCAACCCCATTTGAACAGCCACTAGAGCATTTACAGTAGTTTTGGTAGTCTGTCTGTACGTTCTGGAAAGGTGAAGAGAAGACTTGCTCTACCGACATTGGTCACTTTATTTTATTTATTTCCTTTCTGTTTGTGACTTGAGTCGGACACAAGCTTGTGTACATTTTTCCCCTCACTCGATCCCTATGTATGTGGATGAGTGAGGCGTTTTATTAAAGGGGTCCTATTATGCTCTTCTGCAAAGTCTTGATTTTGTTTTGGGTGTGTACTAGAACATGCTTTCATGTTTGGTGGTTCATAAATTCTAATACATCTCTGATTGCATTCGTCTGAAAGAAGGAAGTCATTTACACCTAGGATGCATGGAGGGTGAGTAAATAATACGCTACAGTAGTGTTGGGTCCTATCGTCAGCCTGCGAGATCAACAATACATGATATTATAATGCTAATGCATTTAATTATTTACATACTTCGTTTCATTGCCCGAAACCAGCTCCAGCACAAGGCTAAAAGCAGCCTAACATTATCAAAGAACATCATCACTGATTAGCCTAGCCTATTTTAGTGCAAGTTTATGCATTTTAAAAAAAACTCATGTTGTAAGTGAAGTTATCTACACTGTAATGAATAAATCTCTTACCACACACTGCACACGCCTGCGGCACGCCCACTTACGGCTCCAACGCGGCAACCGCAGTAGATCACGGCTTCGGCATGTGTTTCGCCCCCTGTACTGCACATGTCTGTGGCGTGTTACAGCTCTGAAGTGGCCACTCTAGTCGATGCTTGTTTATACCTGCCGTGCTGTGGTTCGTTAAAGCGGTTCTCCGCGCTGCATCGCTAAAGTTGGGCTAATCCCCCACCTCGTCCCTACCCTCCCTCCAACAATTCTAATTTCTATCATTGCATGTGAAAAACAAACGCTGTAGTCCAAAGGAGCCATTTGTTGTAGTTCTTTTTATAAAAAAAAAAAAAAAAAAAAAAAAAAAAAAAAGAAATATCTCCTTTTGGAGTGGACTTTGAGATTTATAACTTCGTAGATCTTTTTTTATGCCCAAAGATACACACCACACACTGACTAAAGTTCAAAAAGTGAAAAAGCATAATAGCACCCCTTTAAACTCTGGGAAAATACGCCATCTTTTCGTCACCACACAGTTTTCCTATCTGGGCCGTTTAACTATTTCAGCTCGGTGTTATAATGTATTGTAGTAATGCTATCTCTGAGCGTCCGGTCTGTGTGCATAGATGCGTTCAGGCTTTGGACTGGGATTTGCAGGGAGGGTGGGATGTTCGCTTTCAGTGCTATCAAGCTCAAGGTAGCATTTTCCAAGATCTCCAATTGCACCTTTAAACCCTCAACAACGTGTGGTGATGAAGGGCCTGTTTGATATAGTTTTTTAGGCTTTTGTGACCCCAAGACTCAACTAATATCTGCCTTGGAGAGTCTCTGGCCACTCAAATTCTCCTCCTTACAATTCATTGAGACGTTACAGACACACATCCTCATCCAGGCAGATTTGTAACATCTTTAGTTGACTGAAACATCTTAATTACTGCCCTGATGGTGAAAATGGGAATTTTCAATGCTTTAGCTCTTTTCTTACAGCCACTTTCTATTTTATGAAGTTATACTCTTTGGTTTTACTTCTTGTGATGGACGATTAATGGAATTTGTTCTTTGTGTTCTTCATTTATAATCCTGCAGAACAGGAATCATCACTGGACAATTTTCTGCTCCTAGTCACCCTGGTGTGCTTAAATAAATAAATAAATAAGAATGGGAATATACTTCAGAGATATATTACTAATAGGAATTTCCGGGGGTGCCAATAATTGTGGCCAACATGCATTGGAGAAAAACATTGTTTGCATAGTGTAAGCTTCACTTTTAATTGTTTTACTTGAATGAAAGGTTAGAACTTTGATTTTTTTTTTTTTTTTTTTTTTTTTTTTTTTTTTTTAAATAAAACAATCAAAAAGACAAATGATGCAGATTTATTTTCACAGCCGCCTTTGCTCATATTTACCAAGGGTGCCAATATTAGTGAAGGACACTGTATTTCATGTTGACAACTGTGAGATCCCAAAACGTTGCTACAATTTTCTCAAGGACCTCACTATGATGGAGATTTTACTTTTACAACAAGAAATCATAAAGTAATGCAAAAATAGAGTAACGCAAAAATACAAGCTACAATTCAACTGATATTTACAGTTAAGTAAACTGATTAATCAATATTTGGTTACTGGTGTGCATATCTCAGCTTTTAGACAATTTAAAAATAATAATAAATTTTAAATCAAATGAGATTGAGATGTAAAATAATATTTCATATTAGTATTGTATTTTTTTTAATTAAATAAATGCATCTTAAAAATAAAGGTAAGCATAAGATTTTTCAAAAACATTTTTAAACAAACGGTAGTGCATGTGTCTTAAAATGCTGATGCCTTATGTATTATATGTTTTGCCTCTTTTTATGTATGTAATTATTTACCTATTTTTTAAGATAGTAAGTGATCCCTAAATACCACTATGTGAGCCAATGCAAGCTCAGAATAGTACAAGTTATTTTATCCCATACACACAAAGAATAAAAACTTCAGTAATTTTAGCCCTCCAATGATTGCAGTTGTCACACCCAAAACCGCAAAAAAGGCCACGTTCACACAGCAGCAAAATGTGGTTATCAGTCCTGTATTTGAGTTCTTAATACGTGCTTTCATGTGCGGTTTCAGTAACTTACAGTGACAGAGAAATGAGCTGCGTGTCATCTGAAAGTTTTACATCCAGTCTCCACTGAAGCCTCTAGTCAGTTTTGCGCTCTGCGTGTGAGTCAAATGCTCCGCTCTCCAGCCAAATATAAAAGCTGCTGTCAGTTAAAGAACGCTTGATGAATGAACTCACAGCTCACTTGGACTAGTCATGTCAGAAAGTGATAAGGCTTTCAGTTTTATGGACGTTGCCATTTTTTATATTACTTTGGTCACTGTTGCTATGGTTACTAGAAAGGAATACAGGCTTGACTACTGTTGCACGTTCATATTCCAGACGCTACTGTAAGCTGCTGTGTGAACGGGACATTTCAAAACTCACACCTATAAGTGAAAGCGGTTTTCAGTCCCAAACATTGACAGTGTGAACGTATCCATAGATTCAAGGTGAATCAGGTTTGAGGTGTACGCACCAGTGATTAGAAAAGACAGCACAGGCGGCAGGGAAACTGAATGATGTTAATAAAATAAGAGAGGTATGAGATGAGTACTTCAATAGCAGATTTGCAATGCAGTGTAAGGTGGTAGAAGTGTAGAGATTAGCCGTATTACAGCAGATCGGCTTATCCAATTATCAGAGTGAAATGTGAAGACTCAAGCATTCAGCAGGAAAGACTGTGAGAGACAAACAGAGTGTGACACTCAAGTCTACACTGAAAAGACATCGATTTCAACAAGCATGGGGGATTGCACAGATGTAGAGGAAAATTGTTTGCTAATAGTTAAATGAAAGGTCATGTTCTGTAGGGTCCCTTGATTTATGTGATGAGGAATCCAGGTTTTTAAAATGAATAATTTTATTAAAACTAAGGAATCACAATTCTTCCACATTTTAATTTTCATAGTAAACCTCTGAAAATTACGGATTGAATTGAATTTAATTTAATTTAATCACATTGCAAAAGACTGATTGTTAATGAAGTCATATAATAATAATAATAATAATAATAATAATAATAAAAAATTGAATTTGCTCTTTGTGTTCCTCCTTATAATTTTGTCATGGCTAGACAGTTTCATGCTCCTAGTCACTCTGGTGCACAAAAAAAAGAAAAAAAGAAAGAATATGATTGGGAACATAATTCAGAGAATTTCTAAGGGTGCCAATAATTGTGGACAACATGCATTGGAGAAAAGTATTTATTTCATAATGAGTTTTTCCCTCCATTTTCAATTGTTTTACTTCGATGAAAGGTTAGAATTTTTTAAATGAAAGATCAAAAAGATAAACACTGCAGATTTATTTTCACAGCCGACTTTGTTCATATTTACTAAGGGTGCCAATATTAGTGGAGGGCACTGTATTTCATGTTGACAGCTGTGAGACCCCAAAACGTTGCTACAATTTTCACAAGGACCTCACATGTATGAAGGAGATTTTTCTTATTTTACAATTAAACAGCAAGCAAAGTAATGCAAAAACATAGGGCATTGTTTTTGTACAAAATAAATAATGCTAAAAATAATAATGAAAATAAATAAAATAAAAATAATGATAACAACAACAACAACAATAATAAAATAATAATAATAATAATAATAATAATAATAATAATAATAATAATAATAATAATAATATTTATAAATGACTAAATTTTATGTTTTATGAATATTTTATGAATCAGTATATTAGAAATGATTTTTGATTATTAAAATTGAACTAAACCACTAAATAAAAAAACATGGAATTTGGAAAAAATATAAAGAAATTTGGGAAAAAAATAAAACATTAGGCCTTAAAATGTCATTTTAATTAAACTTTGAATAAATTGCACAAATTTCATGATTTAAATTAATTAGTCACTTTTTTATTGCTAAAATTTAACCATTAAAATGCAATATAGAAAAATTAAAGTGGAATTTGGAAAAAAATAAAAAAATTTATTTGGGAAAAATAAAACAGACTTTATAGGGTCCTTTTTCTGTCACAGCAACTAAAAGTTGAGAGCTGTTACAGCAACCAGTGAGAATTTCAGTTAAGCGGGTCTAATTGTGTTTTTAGAAATTCAATTTTACAAATTCCCATTTCAAACTGATTCTGCTCCTCCTCCATGTTTTGTTTTAGCTATCTGTCAAATGTCACTGGACCAAAAGTTGGCTTTAGAAAGCTGTAGATTAGATTTCCAATACGTTCACTGGACTTCATTCATGAAACTCCAGCAAAACTAATGATTTGAATTCATTAATATACACTTAACTATCAAATCAGATGTTTACGAAGTGTTTGTGAAACCGGAGGACACTTTTCGGGAAGGTAAAATTACTTAGAATTTACTAAAATATTTAAGGTTTCATGCATGAGGCCCATTCCCTATGATTTCTGTTATTATTTGCTGCGCTGTATCTGTTTTTGGGCAGTAGTTTTTGTGCAATTGTTACAAATCATTGTAAGTAGCACTGGACGCTAACATCTTACCTCTTTGGCCACACCGTGCCACTGCTGATGACTGACGCACATGTCCATGCGCTCCTTATGGAAGAATTTACACTTCTCTGGCACCAGAAGGACGTCACTCACGAATTCCCCAACTGAAAACATACAAACAGACAACATGCAGATTATTGGCAAAGCTGAGCCTTTAATATCATGCATCTGGTACAATGCAAACAGCAAACCATCTAACACCCACTCTAACAAAACAGAATTGCAAATGTGGGACAGCAAAAGACAACACAGCTCAATAATTCATCAACACACGGTCTTTTGCATTCTATAATGAGCGTATTATAAAAAGGGCAAGTGGAATATGAACAGACATCTGGTCAGTACCAGGAGACAGTGTCCCATCCACAGCAAAGAGAGAGTGAATACAGCAGGAGGTCTCATTGTGGGTAGTAACTGATTACATGTAATCTGGATTACATTATCAGATTCCAAAAATTAATTACTTGTAACTAAAGTATACTGAATTTTTTTTTTCTTTAACTAATAATCAGATTAAAGTTACTTTTTTTTAATGGATTACACGATTACATATTATTCACACAATGGCATTAAATTATTCAGAATTTATTGATTCTAGAAGTCTGGACAAAAATATTTAAAACCTGGAATGTCATTTTTGTCAGTTAAACCCCTTAAAATATAATACTGGCTTGAAATATTGCTATAGTTAATTTAACAAAACATTTGCATGTTTACAGCTCTCTGATGTCCGTTAATGGTTGCACTGACATGCAGGTAAACAAATATTTATATTTTTAGTGTTCAACTGTTAAAATTGTTTTTATTTAACATTTTTATTATTTAATTAATTATTGGGTTTTTAAAATCAACTCACTATTCACTATTCATTCTCTATCAACTCACTAATGTAATGTTTAAGGCCTTTTATTAGGTTTATATCAAAAACAGAATATTTTCTTTCTTTTCGTTATTTTGTATCAATATGGTAAATTGTAATTTCATTTGATTTAATGTAATAATAATATTTACAACTAAAAATTAAATAAAAAGTAAAATTAATGTATTAAAAAATGTGTTTTTTTTTTTTAATTATTTAAAACAACTTTAAAGCAATCTAAAAAGTAGTCAGAATACATTACCTAAAATGAGTAACCTATATTATGTTACCAATTAGTTTTCATCATGTAATCTGTAATGGATTACTATCTGTAAGTAACCTACTCAGCTCTGATAATAATAATAATAATAATAAATAATAAATAATAATAATAATAACAACAACAACAACAACAACAACAACAACAACAACAACAACAACAACAACAACAACAACAACAACGTTATTAATCAAAATTATATTATTTTAAATAAATATATTTAAAAAAATAAATAAATAAAATTACTAAAAACAAAGTACTATTGCAATATTTCAATAAATTGAGTGTTTCCAAAAAAATACTACAAGTACTACAGTTAAAGTAAATATACAAACACAGTGGCATGCTTCAATATGAAACACATGGCACATATATTTAATTATTTGCATGCACACACAGTATTTGTGATTTGGTAATTGCACTAAGCGATATCACAATTTCACGTTTTATTTCAATTAATTGTGAAGCCCTAGTAGGAATGCACTAAAATTATGGACAACAAGAGAAAATGGGCAAAAATCTACTCATCCTAACTGGGCTAAAGTTTAATATTAACTCAATATTAAACATTACAAAGCTCATCACTAACACATGTATAACTACAATTATTTTGTATTATTTTAGATTTATTTGACATTTAATATAAAAAATAGCCTGTGTGTGTGCGTGTTTTTTTTTTTTTTTATAGTCACACCAAATTAATCACTTAAGTTAATCACTAAAAACATAAATTGAATTGACAGTCTAAACAAAGTGTTTTGAGCCTAAAAGGCCCTGACGCTGTATCTCTTTGATTAATTTGATTAATTTTCACTAACCAAGAATTAATGTATAAATGAAACAGGAAAGGGAGCGTGTGAATGAGCGAGTGACAGCTGAGGAGCTCAGATGCCATCAGATGGGCCAGCATGGGATTGAGTACCATATGCAGGAGAGTTATTACAGAGCTGATTTCAGGACAGCTGGGAGGCCAATCTGACCTCTGAGTCTGAATGACAGAGAAAGAGATTGAATCCTTTAATGACCAGAAGTCTGTTCACAATAGAAGAGGACTGTGACCGGCCACAAACTGCTCATTTAGCCGTTACCACAAAACAGGCCTAGGGCCAAATCAGCCTGAATCCAGAGAGCCGAGGAAAGGCGGACAGGAGAGAAAGAAAAGGCCAGTGTTTTGGAAAATGAAAGGGTTTGGAGGAAAGAACTGGAAATAGCAGAGAACACAGCTGTTGTTCAAACCAAAGCCTCTCCATGCCGTACAGACTCACACATGCACATGCATTCTTGCCAAAACTCGTCCCATTGGCCCTCAGGGGCCAAACTAACTAAAGTCCTTACATAATTTAAAACAGTACCTAACCTGAATGACTCAACACATACCAACAACTACAGCCAAACACTAACTAGGGCACTAGTCTAAGAAATCAGAGTCCAGTTATAAAAATGGAATTGACTGCATAACAAGACTGTTTTGGAATTTGGCAAATTTTGGATGAATGAATCAAAACTTGGGATGTGCACTTGATCAAATAGCAATGGACTACTGTTTGTGAATATTAAAAGACTACAAAAGACTAATTTAAATATGAAGTCTGCCTACACATACTCAAGCAAAATCTCACTTGTGGTCATTTTAGCGTGTGCCGTCTTACTATGTAAATGACATGAACTTCATCTCCAGAGCTGCCCTAAGAGTTATTTCAGTAGTATTTCACCAATTAATTTGATTAAAACTATTGTCATATCATATACACACAAAGAAGCTCAAAGGTTTCTTCATAACCCATTTGGTTTAACTTATAAAAACATAGTACTATTCTTCAGAAGAGTCTAGTTCTTAAAGTAATACATTACAAAAACATTTTAGCTAAATTTAATGAAATCATTAAAACTGAATCCAGAATGTGAAATATTTGTGAAAAAATAAAACAGATTTTAAAGGGCCCTAACGAACTCGAATTATGAAACGCTGCACGGCTTCTAAATACTTGCTTTTGCTATTGAGGCGTAAATTATGGATATATGGATAATTATGGATTCAAAACACAGAACATAACTTCCTTTTCCAGCATCTTTACTTGTAAGGTTAAAGCATTTACTAGCTTTAAAAAGTTCATGACAGGAGTCTGTTTGAACAGACAAGATTATACAGCACATCTACAGTAGTGGTAACATATTAAAAACTGTATTTTATGCCTTGTCCCACAGGCTTCCATTGTAAGTGCATTAATGTAAATTATTTTTGCTTGTTTTTATAAGCTGAGCAGTCGGTCAAAACAATTTTCAGTGGCAATCGACAGCATGTCACAGATGCCGTCGATAAAGCTTAACATGTATTGAACCCGGTACACAATCAGCTCCGCTGGAAAACCGTGTGTGTGATTCAGCAATTATTTATTTTACAGCTGCAGTAGAAAAAGCAGAAAATAAGTCCTGACAGCATCGGTAGGACGGCGTGCCGCTGCTCAACTGGAATAAACGGGGTATCATTTGAAAAGCGAGGCAGTGAGGCAGAGAAGTGCAGTATTCCGCCTCTACAACCAAACACACAAAACTACCAGTTAGGAAATGTAAAAATACACTGCTTACGGAATGCTACACAAGTGTGCACTGTATAATGACTACTATTTTTACTAAATGCAATGCAAAAAATCCGCTCATCTTCAGAACACAAATTAAAATGTTTTTGAAATCTGAGAGCTTTCTGACCCTGCATAGACAGCAACGCAGCTGACACATTCAAGGCGCAGAAAGGTAGTAAGAACATCAATAAAATAGTCCATGTGACATCAGTGGCTCAACCTTAATCTCATGAAGCTACGAGAATATTTTTTGTGCGCAAAGAAAACAGAAATAATGACTATTCACTGACTTCCCTTTCAATCAACACGTTGTGGTACTCTCATGAACATGAAAGGGAAGAATGGCTATTGTGAATTTCCAAGTTAATATTGTACAAAAATGCCTTAATTCAGATTGATTTAATAATTATTCAAGTAGATGTTAAAAAAAACCAATCAGATTCATTAATCACTGAAAAAGTAAAGTCAGTGCAATGCATTTTGGGATACAGCATTCCACACAGTAGGGTACAATAGAGGCTAAAGGCACCCTAGAGTAAAAGGCGCCTTTGATATTATTTCTAAACCACTAGATGGCAGAAAAACGTGGCGTAGCACTTTCCAAAACATCTGCTTTTCAAGAAACACATGCAAATTTGCCTGATCTTTGAGGTGATCGCGCGCGGCAGTGCAAAATCGATTCTGTGCTTGCTTGATCTAACATTTGATGTTTTCAAAAATGTTTTTTGTAAATTTAAGCAGCACATGAGAATTGCTAAAATGTTTGAATACAGTGCATCTCGAGACAAATGTCTTAATGATTTTCAGTTTTAAGTTAATTAAAGCAGCAGTTTTTAATTAGTGAAAGAATATGTAAAAGTATGGTATTTGGAGGAAAAAGCACCTCTGCTGTTTAGGCTAAAAGGCACAATAATTAACATGATAATTAATAGAAGGCTGACTTTTCCATTTGTTGACATGACATGGTTAGATTCAGTTGGTAAATATCATATATTATGTTGGGTGCCCATCTTAGAGATAATCAGCATGTTTAGAACAAAACCATCATATTTAAAAACACGCTATTAATCATATCATATAATAAAATAAAATAATAAAAAAAGGCCCCTCTTGCTACCTCATACCCCATTTAGAATTTTAATCTTTAAACAAAATGAACAGCTTGTATGATTTATTTTCATACAAAACCTGTTGCTCCATAAATGTTCAATACAAACATATACACTACCGTTCAAAAGTTTGGGGTCAGTACATTTTTATTGTTTCTTTTTTTTTTTAAGAAATTAATACTTTTATTCACCAAGGATGTATTAAGTTAATAATTAAAAGTTTATCAAAAGTTAATAATAAATAATTTACATTGTTATAAAATATTTATATTTTGAATAAACACTGTACTTTTTAAACTTGTTATTCATGAAAGAATCCTGAAAAAAAAAAAATATCACAGGTTCCAAAAAATATTTGGCAGCACAACTGTTGATATTATCCAACATTGATCATTCTAATAATAAATCCGCATATTAGAATGATTTCTGAAGGATCATGTGACACTTAAGACTGAAGTAACAGCTGATAAAAATTCAGCTTTTCATCACAGGAATAAATTCTATTTTAAAGTATGTTAAAATAAAAAACATTATTTTATATTGTAAAAACATTTTGCAATATTACTGTTTTTTTTCTATATTTTTAATCAAATAAATGCAGCCTTGATTAGCATAAGAGACTTCTTTAAAGACTATTACAAGTCTTACTGACCCCAAACTTTTGAACGGTAGTGTATATTTTTCTGCAATCATTCATTTTGGGTGCAATGAAAAGCACTTTTTTTTTCTACTACATCTACTACATACTGCTTCATACTACACATTAAAGACCATGCATTTCAAATATAAAAATATACATAGTATACACAATATTTTGTTGCAGTAGACAACAAATGTTTTAAACAGTAGTGCTCCACATTCATGATCTTACTATGTTGCAGATTTCAGCAAAGTTATTTCAAAAACAAATTTGGCAATGTAGGACATTTTTTATACAATTTGTGTGCAATAGTTCACTTCCTTTAAAGTCATGCATAAGCTCTGTGTGAGTAACAATCAATTTTTGAAGGTCACTATTCTCTGGAAATCAGCAAAAATTGCTTGTCGATGCACTGAGCAAGGTTTGATGTCATTGATGAGCATGATGAGTGGTTCTCAAGAGTGTCTGAAGCAGAACAGAACAAAACCAGTTCAAGTATGCTAAATGAAAGTATGGAACTGCAAGAAGATTCTTAATTTCTCTGTTTATGTTGCATGGACAAAACAACAGCATATAGGTTTGGAACGATGGTGATACATTAATTAGTATTGTTGGATCAATTATTCCATTGATAATTTAATATATCTGGGCCAGAGAGTCATGCTGATGTAAATATAAAAAAATCTTTCAAAAGCCAAAAAGCAGGACGGCACCTGGAATGGCTCATTTGTGCGCTCGTGTAATCCCTGATTTTTCATTTCTTATTAAACGCCTGTGCATGAATTTGACTAAGCGCTCGACTTGTAAAGGCAAACTGCAAGCTGACGACATGATCAAAAAACTCTTAGATGATCCAGCAAAGGCTGGAAAAATAAGTGTGTTATAGTTAAGAAAGAGACAAAAGAAGAAAAAATGCTATGAAGACAAACGACACAAAAGGATTGAGGCCAGCTGCTTTCAACTTCACAGTTTATAGCCCAGTTCCTCCGCTCTGCCCCAGTCCTGCATCAAAGATTTATGGCTATTACACATTAAACGCAGTATAATCTCCCTAAAAACGATTTTTCCCCGTTCTTTCAGTTTTTATCTCCGGTTGTATCTGCTAGACTCTTCGGCCAGGATGGAATCTGCCCGCATCCACGTCTGTTTTCAGAAACACTAGCATCAAATGAACCAGTGTAACCTTTGGAGAGCTGAACACTGCTGATGTTTCTGTAAAGCAGAGCTGCTGTTGATTTAGCACAATCCTCCCTGCTAAAGAGCTGTTTATCTCAGCACTACCTCGTATTGGTATCATTCAGGACTATTAAGGCTAAAGGATGAAACGGTCAGCAACTAAACAAACCCAAACAAAATACTGGAAAACATCTGCTGACTGCCCATTAGGAGTTAACGTCGTCTAAAATGAATCAAGCCAGTGTTTTAAAGTAAAGAGGTAATGGTCAAACATGAGCCCTGCTCTCAGCTGACCAGAATAGCTCGGAAAACATTTAACGTTCACTCGCAGATGTAATTACTACCTCCTCATCTTAAGCTTTCTCCATTTCGTTTGAGGAAACTAAAATGAAAAAGATCAAGGGAAGACTGACTAAAATAGGACAGCTCTTCCAAAAAAATAAAAAAAAAATCTTTGTTGTTCCAACCCATAAGACTTTTGTTCATCTTTGAAACCCAATTTAAGATACTTCGGTTGCACTTTAATTTACAGTGTGTGCACATACAGTACACATACACACCTATGAAAGTACTGGGTAAAATAAGTTACTGCATGGGTTAAGGTTGGGTTTAGGGGTAAGTTCAGGGTTAGTACCTAGTTATTAGCCAGTTATTGTTATCATGATAAGTGCATAGTATGTACACACTAGGGATGTAACAGTAATATCGTGGTATTGCGATAGCAAAACTTTGACATTATCATGGTCAAATCTGTCAAACCAACTAAAACTGAAAGCACAATATGGCTTAATCCCTTCATCAAGTCTGCAAACTTTGTTCAGGCGATCAGCTCGTGATCCAGTGTTTTCCACAGCTCCGTTAACAGTGAATGCAGTCAACTCATTAATTGCATGTAATGTGAGTTTAGCATGTGTTTAGAAATACAACAGCCACCAGTTAAGGTCATTGCACAATGAGTCTGAAGTTTTCGTATGCGTTTTTCAGTTTTTTTTTCGTATTCGTCATCCTTTCCTATCAAAATGCTTACTACGGATGCCAAAACGCAGAAAATCAAATCTGATCCGAACTCTGACAGACAAAAGTTTTGGAGGCAGTGTGTAAACGTGACTGAGATGAAATGAGGTTGTAATTATTTTTTATGAGTGAAAATTTCAGATGAGAACGCTTTATGCTTTATTTTCGCTGCAGATGATTACACATTACATGCATTTCACTAGAATTGAAGCGAGACGCATTTTAGTAAGCCTGTTTTAACTAAAGCTGGAGTTTTCCCATTAAAATAAAATCTCTACTGCCGTTTCCGTCAAAATAAAAGCTTTAAAGTGCAGTATGAATTGCTAGCGATTTAAATGGGTAACAATACTGCAGTCCAAATTCAAAGTATCTCTTTCAAGTGCTGAAATTATAAAAGTAGTATTGAAATTTCCCTGCTGTAGTGTAAAGCAAAAAAAAAATACCTATGAAATATTCATTATTTTACAGTGAATTCTTGTACAATATGGCTATTTCTGTCATAGGAAATAGCAATAATAAAAAATTGTTTAGTATTATTATTTTTATTATTATATTCTAATTTGTTTGGCTCCCTAAAACACCAGTGTGAATGTAATTTAGACAGACAGTATACCACAAATAAAAAGAGGGTTGAGTCCCCTTTAAAGTTTAGCTGCAAGTCAATTCACTGGCTTTTTTCTGACTTAAGTTTCCTTAGTTAAGAACATGGGTTGGAGCTCTTAATTTTGAAAGTGCATTAGACAGAAGAATTTAAGTTTAAAATGTACATTTTTTTCCAAATCTTCATTTGTTTTCTTTCTTTTTTTTTTTTTTAATAAATAATCGCAATAAATATTGTGTCACGAACATTATGTTGCAATATTATCGTATTGTGAGATTTTGATATTGTTACATCCCTAGTACACACAGAACAGGACTGTAAAGTGAGTGATTTGTCCCTCCATTAAAAGTCTATTCCACAAAACTTAGACCCGTCAAAAATTTTTTTTAAAAACTTTGAAGGAAATCCATATGAATCTAAAGAAACAAAATTGCTTTATGTTGCTATATTTCATATGCTCCTATGTATGTGTTAATCTATGTATGTGTTCATGTTTTTTTTTTTTTTTTTTTTTTTTTTTTTTTTTTTTTTTTTTTTTTAAGTCAACATTTGGGTGGAACAGACTTGCAATTGTGTATCTCTCAGATTTCATTAAAATATCTTAATTTGTGTTTCAAAAATGAACAAAAGTCTTATAAATTTGGAATGTCATTGCTTTCATGGAACGTAAAAAGAGTTTGAAGAATGCTCATGCTGCTCCTTTCATTACGTCTCTTACACATTTGCACATAACTTCGCTGCAAATGCAACCGAGACCAGCGAGATTGAATTGTGTTTGGTACCACTAATATCAACCCTGCCAAATGCACATGCAATAAGCTTATAATATCAAAAAACTACTGTATGGTTTTGGAGACTTATATAGTGCATTCCATACTTTTTTGGCCCTTTTAAGAATTTATCCCTGATAACTATGCTTAAAAGTGCAGCATGAACATTTCCACTTCTTACATCATATGGATTTGGAATAACATTAAGATGACAATTTTAAAAACATATTTTAAGAGCATGCTTCAGACATTTTTTGTTAAGGGATGCAACTACTTGGCAGCACAAACAACAATACGGTATAATCCTCAAAGATCAAGCCCAAGCATATTTGCAGATTTCTCTGAGGTTTGCACTGCAGAGAGAGACAGAGACACAGACAAGCCGCCCATTTCACTGCATTACACCACCAAAACAAATCACTCTCTCTAATTAAACTCCAGAGGCCAGAATGCTGCTGAATCACAACGAAACCTCCTCATTAATAACAGCAGTTAAACCCCAGAGGAAGCAGAGAGGTGAGAAGACAAGGTGAGCCCGAACACGAGCGAGTCTCGCTGATGTACCGACTTCAATTCAAGGTTACAAATGCGCCTAAAGAGGAAAATCTCCTTAAACAGCAGGGGCTGCTTTTCCACACACAGGATACCCCTAGTCCTTGACTGCAGCAGAAATCACCATCAACTGTGGCCAGAAACACCTACATCAGGCAAACATCAATATTTCTTTGGTTAAGCTTGTGTGTTTGCATTAAACATCAGTCCATAAACTGCATGAATGATCAAAATCCTGCGACTTTCAAGAAGAAATGTGCCGTCACTTTTCCACAATCAGAGATGCAGACTGTAAAAACAACAAAAGCTATAGCAACCACCCAAAAACATCCTAGCTACTACAAAGCAACACAGTAATTTGTTATGTTCAAAAAAAAAAAAAAAAAAAAAAAAAAAAAAATGCTTTTGTTATGGTATCACTGCAGTTTCATTTTTCTGTTTTTATCTTCAGCCAATTTGCACGCTCCACTTCAGATCAATAAAACAGTTTCCATGGAGACTCATAAGTAGAAAAAGTTGTTGATGGAACAGTGTGGTGCTGCTATATGCAGACTAAAACAGCTTTAGATTCTTTCAGGCCGAGAGATTCAATTGGCTAGCCGTCAATCACACAGAAAGAGACACAGGAAGCACCGGACTGAAAGTGCATCGTCCGCCCGACCCCGTCAATCAAACAGCAGCCGACGTCAGGTGATCCACGTCAATAGCTGCCGTGTCAGCTCAAACACACACAAAACAAAAATCAGCCATCTTGGAAAGCCTCCGACCGTCGGCCCATTTCACAGTCGGCTGGCAGCGCTAATGGCTTTTTTCAGCCCGCAAAGAGCCACAACTCAATCCTCTCCTACAAGAGAGGGACACACACAGGAGGAGCCGAGGAAAAGGCACGGACAGGCTGACAGCAGCTTCTCCTCTGAGATGCAACGAGACAAATGTTATTTTTCTTACGTGGAAATACAGAACTGGATTTATTTATTTGCTTAAGAAAATTAATAACAGTGGGAAGTTATTTATGCCTGAGGAAGTGAGACTCTGACTGTAGCATGTATGAATACATTTGCATGACTGACAGTTTATCAGGGGTTGAGTGCCATTTTAAAACATACGCTCTCAGACTACTAGCCACTGTGCTGATATTTTGCATTTACATGCAATTTATTATAATAATTTGTAATTTAAATAAGCAAAAAGACAGTAGCGCAAGCTTAATAAAAAATGCTTTTAATGCTCACAAATTAGTTTTTGATTAGAGACCTATAAACATAATGAGCCTCATTTATGAAACTTGCATAAATATGTGACCCTGGACCACAAAACAATCACAATTTTATACATCATCTGAATAAATAAGCCTTCCATTGATGCATGGTTTGTTAGGATAGGACAATATATGGTCAAGATACAACTATTTGAAAGTCTGAAAACTGAATCAAAATACTGAGTAAAGCACCTTTAAAGTTGTCCAAATGAAGTTCTTAGCAATGCATATTACTAATCAAAAATTACGTTTCGAAATAATTACGGTAGGAAATTTACAAAATATCTTTATGGAACATGATCTTTACTTAATATCTCAATGATTTTTGGCATAAAAGAAAAATCTATAATTTTGACTCAATACAATGTATTGTTGGCTATTGCTACAAATATACCCATGCCACTTAAGACTGGTTTTATGGTCCAGCGTCACATATTTGAGTAAACTCAGAGTAATTTGCATGTAAAACAGACCTTTCCGATTCACAAGCGCTTCATAAACACAGATTTGATAGTGAAACGTGTTAATTCCAATCAAACGTAAATAGGGCACACATGAAAAACAAAAACTAACAGGCAGTACTACTAAACAGTAAATATTTAATTAATGTGTGTCCACTAGTGTATTTAGCCAGTTAAAAAAAATAAAAAATAAAATAAATAAATAAATACAAATGACCAGCTGGTGGCGCTTTAGAGCACTTTGTCGGCACAGCATTTTTTTTTAGTTGAGATATTTTGGTTGCTGTGATTTGTAATGTCCACGGAAGTAACATTACTAGTATCTCATTTTAAAGAATATTACTGAATCTAAAAATGCAGTAACCAGTTATATTAAGTTCTCCATTGCCGTTTAGTCATTGTGTACAAGTAGGATGATTGGTCAGTGTAGTATTTGTCCTGTCCGTCTTCCATTGATTGGAGGGCTGGGTAAAAAGCAGTCTGATCTAATCAGTAGAATTGTACAGTATTTCTGTGAGACGCGTGTCGCGTTCTGTAACGTTCTGTCTGGAAACAAATCTGCTGTAAAGTGAAACCCCTTAAGGAAGAAGAAATCTGTTGTGGTTACAACTGTCATGATAAGCACTTATCAAGATCAACTAAGTTATGTGAAATATGTCAAGTTCACAGCATAGAATTTCTAAAATATGTCCAAGAGATTTATACACAGGTCTGTTATTGTGACATTTCTACGCCCCTATACATGACAGCACAAAACGAAACGTGATTGGTTGCTTTACCTGTCAGTCATATTGCCTCTTGGGCAGAACCTTGGCCAATCAAAGCAGCAAAGTATCCAGACCTTCAGTCGTCAGCTTGAAAGTCTGGCTGTGTGAGACTAGGTAAAAATCGAGTGAAGAGTGCTGCGTTTTACCCAAAGTTGAACGGTTATCAACTCCGCTACAAAAAATAAAATATAAAAGACGGGGCAAACGAACTTGTGAAATATTATGGCAGTGCATCAAACGTTTGCCAGAAAGAACACAAAATGTTTTATGCACCATTTACACATGGTAGTGAGCCAAAGTACATTTTTCGTACCAATTAACATTTTGAAAACACAAACATTTCATGAATTCGAAAGTTTACGTCCGATCAGCCTTAACGAATGATTTACACAAAAATGAGCTCTGCTTGAGTTTCATGAATGAGGCTCAATATTCAACTTCTTTTCTCTAAAACCTTTATTACATTTTTAAACCTCAGTTTTCAATACGGTCTCGTTTTTGAACCCCACCATACTGTATGTTCTGATTTCTGCAGATTTTTTACTTTGTTTCTCAGCATGAACTATTGCATAATAAATTAAGTACTGCTTAATGGTTTACTGGGTTGAATAGCTTGATTTATTATACACTACTGTTCAAATGTCTGGGCTTCTTTTTTTTTTTTTGAAAGAAATTAATACTTTTATTTTTCAAGGAAGCATTAAATTAATAAAAACAGACAGTAAAATTAAAGACATTTATAATGTTAATTTTCTACCAAGCTGCTTTGCAACAATGTGCATTATGAAAAGTTCTATACAAATAAAAATGAATTGGACTGAACTGACTTTAAAGGGATCATTCACCCAAAAACGAAAATTAGTCTATTATTTACTGGGCATTATTTATCTGCCCAGAGCTGTGTGCGACCAGTTGGCGCAAGCTAGATTAAAGTGATTCTTATGTTTTAAATATGGATATTTTTCTTACAAAAATGCATTGATTCACTACAGGAGACATTTATTCACCCTCTGGAGCCGTGTGAGGCACTTTTTATTATGGATGGATGCAGTTTATTGGACTTGTTTTGGACTGATGAAGACAAACACCCATCCATTGCCATTCTAAAGCTAGGAAGTGCAAGGATATTTTTTTTAATAGGTGAGTAAAGGTAAGTAAATAATGGGCCAATTTTCATTTTCGGTTGAACTATCCACAATTACAAATGAGCATATCAGAATGATTTTTGAAGGATAATGTGAAACTGGAGATACTGACTGGAGTAATAAAAATTTGCATCACAGGAATAAATTACATTTTAACATATATTCAAATAGAAAACATTTATTTTAAATATTTCACAATATTACATAATATTCAATTTTAAATCAAGTAAAAGCAGCCTTGGTGAGCATAACAAGCTTCTTAGAAAAATATAAGGGTAAAATATTTTGCTGACACCAAAATTCTTGAACAGTAGTTTATGGGTTACCTTATTATGCAGAGATTCTCCATTGTTGCGTTTTTAACATTAACTACGTCATCGTAAACATCCAGTTAATAAACCAGAGTCTGTGTTAGCAAAGTAAAAAGAAGTGAAGAAAGAGAGAAAGTGTGTTAAAGAGAGTTTACAAACTCTTGACAGTTTAAACCACTCTGGTGACTAAGTTGCCACTGGCAATTGCTTGGAAAACTCCTGGAGGAGAGGCAATGTATTGTAGCCGCCTCTGCGGCACAAGAAACAATAACGTACACACACACAAACTCACAGCCCAATGGATCTCCAACAGCCTTACAGCCTCTGTCTAAAATTGGAAATGGGATTTTGCTTTATTACTATAAAGTTCTCCACACAGTAATGGCTTTTCGCCGTCTTCCTGAAACCAGTGTTCAGGAGTAACAAGCAGCAGCAGCAAGTTTTTCCAAACAGTGTGACAGTAATTAAACTGTTAGCTTAACTGTAGCTCCTTTTTCCACCAAGTAGAGGAGTAGAGTCACAAAACACTTTAATGTTTTAGAATTTCTTGGTATTGTGCAATATATTTTGAACCCTGTAGCCAATCACATGAGGAACCGTAACGACTACCTGAGCTACAGTTTAGTTAACGTCGTCGCCTTGTCACTTTGAACTGCTGTTCTGGCTTCTCAGATGTTTCACTTCAACAATGGCGTCTTTAACCCCACAGGACAATTGGCTGTTTAAAAGGACAACAGAGCTGTCAATCAAACACCACTTACCCAAGCACTTGTAGGGGACCACGATGTGAGCGTGGCCCTTACACTGCTTTTTGTCCTTCTTGCACCAGTTCTCGATCCTGACCGGCTGATTGGCTTCCACCACATTTGTGATTTGCAGCTCAGGATATATCTAAAGGGAAGAGAGTGGAGAGATTTAGTCTGAACAGTAAAAGGTGATCCATGCTTCACAATCTTCAGACACCATCTGCTCACGTATTAAAGTAACACAAGATTTACTCTCTCCTGAAATGCATTAAAAGGACATCAGTGAAAAGCAATCTCAATGTACAGGGACAGTACTGCTGTTTTTGCAGTCAGCCATATGACAGATGAGAGCAATATTTGACATTTTTAGCCAAATAGTGTTTTTTTAATATAGTTCTGGGAAGGTATCTTTCAGAAGTACAGGGGGTTGGGAAGATTATTGCTTTTTTAAAATCAATGGTACCAGCAATATTACAAAAGACTCCATTGTCTGATAGGAGTATATAAAGAGAGTCAAATGCAATAATAGATTAAATTCATTATTGAAAAAACATCTTTACTTTGATTATTTTTTTGGTAAATACCAAGCTTACAGCTCAATATAGCTGCATTTACTTTAGCAAAATCTATTTTTGTGATGCAAAGCTGAATTTTCAACATTAATCTTGTCTTCAGCGAGACTGTCATGATTCCTCGATTCAATTTGAGTACTCGATTTTCAAAAATCCTTGACTGCATTTTGCCCATGTTGAGTAACCGGCAAAATACCAGAAGTGGCGCATTCCACAGATGAGAATCTATGAAACGCATTATTGTTTAATTTTCCAAGGCTGCATGATATATTAAACCCATTTAAAAATCAAAGCATAATGCTATTGTGAATTCACCACGGTATGATTAATTAAATATATGCGATGCAGTTTTAATATGTGTGCTTCAATTATTTACATGCGTGTAGGTTACGTACTCGTTCCCAGTAAATGCTGCTCCACACAAACAGTTTTTATTTACATGTGTGGAACATCTCAAACTCCATCTCTGCGTATTGCTATGAGTTTGGGTTTATTATAAATGTTCATCACGGAACGCAGCCATTCTGTCTGCTTCTGTGCGGTTGTCCAGTTAGCATTTTCACTCCGAAATGGCGGCCACGCTACCAAAGCGCCACCTAGTGGCTGTTACCAAAAAAGCATCAGAGTTTTGCCTCTTGGTATTTTATACTCTTTGGCTGAACTCTGCAGGAAAGTCGATTTCCAGGACCAGGGTTGAGCACCCCTGGTTTACACCATTGCTTCAAAACATGGATTAATTCAGAAACTAAACACCGCTGTGTTGCTCTGAGAGACACAACAATTCTGCTAAGGCTTCAAAAGGTAATATGTTCTCTACAAAATATTGTGTTTAAAATAACACAATATCAACAACTTATTTACTGAACTGTTGTATAAAATCACATTTAAGAAATCAGCACTCGTGTCATGCTGCTCTTGCTGCCTGTGTGATATTGTGCGATGTGTGATATACAAATAAATACGAGACAAAACACATACATGGGGCATTTTTGCATCAATATCTTAAATTTAAGTACATCACTGCATTTATGGAGTGGAAAATGCATGTTTCAAGTCAGTGTAAAACACAACCCAATCTATGTATTACCAAGTGAAAAAGGATTTAAGGGAGGATGTCATTAATCAGCAATTGATTATACTGTGAAAAGTGGATGCTCAAGCAGATGGCTCATTGCTCACCCCAGCAGGGATTGAACAAGAAATGAATTTTAATGGCAATTTATGTTGTGTAACACTCTTTTACCTCCTGACAGTACTGCAGCACTCCTTCTTTGGTTCCGAGGCAGGTTTTGGATCCGGAAGGGTCCGGCTCCCAGCGTCCAGTCTGGATATTAATGTGCATGTTGAGCTTGCCGCAAAACATGGCAACCTGCGGCTCTGCAACGGCAAATCCGGTACCTGCATTAGCTGCCAGCGCCTGGAGAGCAGAAAGTAAGCAAGGTGAGAAAAAGATTAAGACACTCTTCATCTCTATAGGACACTCTTATTATAATCCAATAAAAGTCAAGCAGGATCAGACCTGTCATAATACACTCATTTCATGCGATCTATAAAAAGACCTCCATCTGTCTGTTCTCATAAAGAAAGATGTTATCTGGAGTGAGCAGAATAAACATAATGAGAAAATCTGAAGCAGATGTTATCTCTAAAGACATATTCCTTGTGCTCAAGGGTCACTGTTAGTCTCATCAAATGGATTTTAATTCAATTTGGTTTGTTTGCTTATACACGCTTGATCGCACTGAGAGTCTGTCAGTCCCATCCATGTGTGTTCTCAGCACACGGTCATGCCTCCGAACTCACACGATGACCTTCCTGATGACTCTCTGAATCGCTTAAAACACCCCAGGGAAAAACGAAAATGTCCGACAGCTTCTAAACGCATCATTTCCTGCTGATGGCTGAGGCTGATGATGGCCGCTTCACTGCACAACTGCAGTGACAGAGCTGCTAAACATTTACTGGCAAGAGCTCAGGTAACACAGCACAAGCTTCTGGAGGGATGGGATTTTTACATGGTATCTAGGTTGTTTCTGTAGTGGTAAACACGTGTGAACTCTGAAAGGTCAGAGAGGGTGGGAAAATACAAAGACTTGCTTTTTGAAATGACTAAAAAGTCCACAAAACGTTCACTAGCTTAAATAAAATCCCCCACCCCTGTGAAACGAGTGAAGTTTCCCTCCTCTCGTCTCTTTTAGTCCTTCCTGTAGATAGGACACTCTCGTTTACATTACCACGTTCTTCCTCTTTTCCTGAAACAGGAAGCAGCTACGCCCGGCCTGTCATTAAAGCTCTATACAAATATTTCTCAGCTGTGATCAAAGTTAAGACTTATTCCGAGTAACTAAGATTGCACTCATAAAATGCGAACAAACTGGTGTGATCACAGGGCAATTATAGGGGTGTGTGTTATACCCAAACCTTGTGTTTTCTCTAGTCTGAAGACAGAGCCTGAAGAGGTGCAGGAGGTCAGGTCACAGCCCAGACATGAACTTAGAGTAGCAACACAGTAATGTTTAAAAACAGCATTTGTCTTTCCAGTAGAATGTCAGTCGATTAAAATTTATCATCTAAATAATTACATTACGTTTTGATTACTTAAATTAATTAAAATCGCAAAATACTGAAAATACCCACAAAAGATTATAGACCTTACAAACTGCAGCTTGAGAAAGAAATATTCTATTTGATTCAACATAGAATTTATTACATAAACATTTAGGCTATAATGGTCTAACGTAAACTATGGAACATGAAAGATCATTTGAGAAACATCTCAGTATTTTTTGTTCATACGATGAAAGCCATTGGTAGGTAAAACAGCTGTTACCAACAGTCTTCAAAATACCTTCTGTCAAGTTCCACAAAAGAAAGGTTTGAAACGACATGAGGGTGAGTAAATGACAAAATTACAAATTTTTTTGGTGAACTATCCCTTTAACGTTTTTCTTTTTTTTTATAAAATTATACTCTAAATAAGAAACTAAATCTGCCAGCACGTCGACGTAAAAGTCTTTGAGTCATTCATTTATTCATTCGATTCACACAAATGGCAGATTCATTCAGGAATGAAGTAAATGACTCCATGAATCATTGATTCACTCGATTCGCTCAATATGCGGATTTATTCAGAAACTAAACACTGCTGTGTTGCTCGAAGATGAGCAACAATTCTGCTATGACTTCAAAGGTAATATGTTCTCTGTAAAACTGAGCAAAAATACTTAATATTGTGTTTAAAATATAACAATCAACTTATTTACTGTTGTAAAAAATCACATTTAAGCTTGTGACCGATCGGGACAAAAATGACACAGCACTTGTGTCATATTGCTCTTGCTGCCCATGTGACATTCTGTGATATGTGATATAAATATACTGTGATATGTAATAATAAATACACTTATTTTTAGTTAGACAGACAGACAGACATGACTAGTGCTAATGTTAAGAACAAAATTAAAAATTAAAAACTAAAATTAAATTTAAAAATACAAATAAAATACAATTTTGAATCTTTGTGGACAAAAGCAGTTCCGACATATAGATTGATAAAATCTTCAACATATTTGTTTCATTTTGTATTCAGTATGATTATAATAGCCAATTTCGAAGAGATTACAGTGGGCTAAAACAGGAGTAACATTCTTGTTCAGTGTTGTTGTGTTTTCCTTTTTGTTTTTGTTTTGATTTTTATTTTGATTTATTCTTCTAGAGTAAATGCAGCAATCTTGTGGTTGTATGGAATTTGGAAAAATGTACGATTGTAAAAGGCTGTATTTCAAAGCGTTTAAAAAATTAAAATAAAATAAAAATATTGTGGAGAAAATACAATTTGGTCAACTCCACACAAATACTCTTGAGAAACTAGTGTATAAATCAGTGTAAGATCACAGGCGCAGTGGGAGACATTAAGATTATGACACGACTTGTGCAACTGCCACAAGTTTGCAACACCGCAGTCAACTAAACGGGCGGAACATCCTGTCTTTAAAATGGAGAGAAGCGTGGAAAGAGAGAGGAAGGGAAAAGCAAAGGATAAGTTTGGAGAGAGAGAGAGAGAAACAACATTGTAATCCAGCCCAGAGGAGGGCAAGGACGCCCCAGTAAACCACAGAGCCAAACGACAGACGTGACAGCTTCATCCTTCCACCACAATCCCGCTCAGCCATGGCTCCCTGCCTCATTCCTTCCACTCAGTTACTGTCTCAGGATACGCTCTATTCCAAAACCCCACTAATCCTAGTTATTTCACAGCGTCTCCCACCAAACTCCATACTCAAATGTGTTATGTAACACACTTTTCACAAATCTAATCAACTCATGACGAATAAAATAGAGACTCATCCTATATACACTACTGAATATCCAGTTTCACCTGAAAGTGTCCCCGATTTTGGAAGTAAAACTGGTTGTGAAAGACGTCTTTATGAAGCCCTGTATAATTAAGCTGATGGATTTCTCAGCGGTATATAAACACAGCCCTTCAGAGGGGTGACTGACAAATAACTTGGTTAAATCCCTATAAACTTTTATTGTGCAAAACTACCACAAAAATGGATTACACATAATAATAGGAACATTACTCGCAGCAGACAATTTGAAGTGTGACAGTAATAGGCTTGAAATATACCAAAGGCGGTAAATTTATAATAAAAGAAGCACTTTGATGACTGGTGATGCTTTAAAACAGATGATTTTAGAGGTGAAACGTCTCTAAAAGAGTTTATTTGCCTAGGACAACTTGACTCTAAATTTATGCCTTTAAACAGGGCTGTACACCACCAGTCAAAAGTTTTTAAACAGTAAGATTTTTAGATGTTTTTTAAATTCTCTTCTGCTCACCAAGCCTGCATTTATTTGATCCAAAATACAGCAAGAGCAGTAATATTGTGAAATATTTTTACCATTGAAAATAACTGCTTTCTATGTGAATATATTTTCAAATGTTATTTACTCCTATGATCAAAGCTGAATTTTTAGCATCATTACGCCAGTCTTCAGTGTCACATGATCTTACAGAACTCATTTGAATATGCTGATTTGCATTTTTTTTTAAATTCAAAGATCAGCATTTATCTAAAAAAAAAAAAAAAAAAAAAAAAAAAAAAAAAAAAAAAAAAAAAAAAAAAGGCTTTGTAACATTACACACTATACCATTCAAAAGCTGGAGTCAGTAGAATTTTTTTTGGTAAAGAAACTATATAAATTAATACTTTTATTTAGCAAGGATGCTTTAAGTTGATCAAAAGTGATAATGAAGACATTTATAATGTTACAAAAGATTTCTATTTCAAGTTAATGCTGTTCTTCTGAACTTTATCAAAAAAAAAAAACCTTTAAAAAGAAAATTATACTCAGCTATTTTCAACATAATAATAATAATAATAATAATAATAATAATTTTTTTTTTTTTTAAGCAGCAAATCAGAATATTACAATGATATCTGAAGGATCGTGAATGGAGTAGCGATGCTAATAATTTAAAAATATATTTAAATAGAAAACAGCTCTTTTAAATAGTAAAAATATTTCACAATTTTACTGTTCTTGTACTTTGGATCAAATAAATGCAGGCTTGGTGAAGACAATTCTTAAAAAAATAAATAAATAAATAATATAAATATATATATATATATAATATATATATAAATATATATATATATATATATATATATATATATATATATATATATATATATATATATATATATATATATATATATATATATATATATATATATATATATATATATATATATATATTTATATATTTATTTATTTATTTATTTATTTATTTATTTTTATATTTTAATAGTAAAAATACTATTAAATTCTGTAAAAAACAACATTAAAACTGAAAATGTTGAAGCTACAGAAGAAGAGTATATATGCCCCTAAAATACATAAATACAAACAACAACGGAATGTATGTAAAATAATATTTAAAAACACTTAAATTATGAAAAAGTAATATTAAAACAAAATGTTAAAGCTATAAATTAATAGTATATATGCTGCTAACACAGTTTATGTTACATATACATTTTAGTCCATTTTTGGATGGCTGTGAAAACCTGTGCTGTCTCTACAATCCGAATTTCTCTGTAAACATCAGCCTGTGCACATTTGTAATGTTATGGCTGCCAAACACTGCGACAGGAAAGAGCAGGGAAGCAAAAGAGATAAAACATGAGAGAGAGAGAGAGAGGCACAGAGAAAATCACCAGTCTGCCTGTTTATGCCAGAAGCGAGAGAGAGAGAGGACAGAAGATCAGAAATGGAGGACAGAGGTGATGGGAGAGACAGAAAGAAAAGGCCAGTAACAATGACCAGTGTAAGCAAAAATACTCCAGCTTTAAGTGCAAGAGCAGCAGTAAGTGGAAGACGGCAAGCGGCAGCCCATTTCAAAAGCACTTAAACTTTGACTGACACACACACTCAAAGTAGCAGACGAAGCCTCCCGGGAAGAATCAGAATCGGTGCGAAAGCAAATGCACCCATGAGAAGTTAGCATGCTATGTGTCTCATCTCAAATGTGCTGAAGGCAGAAAATTTACTTTAGACACACAATACAAGCTCTCACACAGATGTAGCCTCTGTGTTTAGACCTGAAAGAGGAAGCAAACAGTGGGCTTGAGTCCCGGAAAGAAACACAGGGACGCTAATGAGAGAGAGAGATTTGGAAATTGGCGTCACTAGTGGACAAACATGAACAACAGAGACCTTGTGTGGAAATAAGGCTCTCATTCCAGCGAATCTGACCTCATTCAGCACAAGTACACTCTGCTAGTTTTGTTTCCCCTCTCTTCCTCTTTTATATTTGCTCATAGTTCAGACACATACTTTCACAATAAGTCCTGCTGGTCCTGTATGCTGGAGGCGAGCTTCCTGTGGCTCTGGCCATTCTGTGTTACTGCCGTTATATTCACATAGACCAGACGAAACACTCCCTATACAACGACACCCTGTAGCGCAGAACACAACCGCATGTTAAATATCACTGTAAAGACAGAGACAGCACAGGATGCTTCTGTTTGACGAGTAAGGCAGCATATATATTAGGAAATTAAGTAAAGATCATGGTCCATGAAGATATTTTGTAAAATTCCTACTGTGAATATATCAAAACTTAATTTTTGATTAGTAATACTCATTATTAAGAACTTTATTTGGACAACTTTTAAGGCGATTTTCTCAAATATATTGATTTTCTTTTTGCACCCTCAAATTCCACATATTCAAATAGTTGTATCTCGGCCAAATATTGTCCTATCCTAACAAACCATACATTAATGAAAAGCTTACTGCTTATTTAGCTTTCAGGTGATATATAAATCTCAATTTTGGAAAAAATTGACCCTTATGACTGGTTTTGTGGTCCAGGGTCACATTTATACATTTTTTTCTGATAATATTCCTACTGTCATTTGACACTAAACAGAGAGGACTTTAAGATCTGCCATAAAAAGCAGAGCCCGATTTCTCTACTCAGGGTAAAACAGGATTTACGTTCCCCCATAAACATCTTCACTGCAAAGGGCGGATCATATATCACGAAAATACCCAAAGTTTATCATCATCACTACAAAATCAGACATTAATACAGCACTAAATTAGTCTAATCCATGAACTGAAGACCATTATTTTAAATGATTAAATAACAACAATCTTTGATATTTTTATTAACCTATGAATTAACAGTTTTGTAAAAGGCCATATTCTCATTACAGCACAGCCTCTGGGACTTTATTGCCTAAACACTGCATTATTAGTGAACTCGCACAGCTACAATAAGAGATACTTAACAGTACAGCATACACACAAACACACATGAAAGGACAGTTCTGATGGAATCTGATGTTTGGAAACACCCCGTCGGTCCAGTCCCTTGCGAATATATGGCCTCTGGTTTTCTATTTTGAACGATGAGGAAAAGCCACCCTGCAGGCCCAAACATGGTGCCCACACCTTAGCTTGGACAGTTAAACAACCGCCACTCCTAAAAACACAAACAGAGACTCTTTACGCCCAATGCTGGAAACCCACCATGGTCTAATTCAACTTTTACAATGTCTGTCCATCTGTGAGCACTCTTAAACCAGCTTGTAACACGTCTGGGCATTACAGGGGTGACGTGAAACAGACCAAACAGAAACTGTACTGGTCAACTCCACACAGCCCGACTGTAAACCACAGTAACAATGTGCTTCTGAAATCTCCTGAAACCACAGGCACGTGCTTGTGATGATTGTGATGAGACTGCAGAATAACACAGGTAAAATATACAAAACATGAATGTAATTTTAGGCTGGGCAACAATGAATCACTAACCTCTGGGCTGTAATTCCATGAAAACATGGAACAAAAACAAAAACATGGAAAACGGCAAGATGAAAACTTGATAAACTTGTAATTCGCTGCTAACTGATAGTAAATAAGGTAGTTGTTATAGCAGTTATGTTTAGACACTGGGTAGGGTTAAGGGATCTAGAATATGGTCATGCATTTATATGCACTTTATAAATACTAATAAACAGCCAATATGATAGTAACATGCATGTTAAACAACTTGTTAATAGTAAATGGTGTCCCCTAATCTGAAGAGTTACTGTTAAAGTTTGTTTTACTAACACTAACAATGAGCAATCCACTATTACAATATTTGTTAAACTTTGTTAACATTAATTAAAGGGGTCATCGGATGCCCATTTTCCACAAGTTGATATGATTCTTTACGGTCCTAATGAAAGTCTATAATATACTTTGGTTAAAAATTCTCAATGGCAGTGTATAACAACACCCCTTTTACCTTGCCAAAATCAGCTCTGCAAAAATCATCCTGCTCTGGTCGAGGTTGCTTTAAATGTTAATGAGCTCTGCTCGCCCCACCCCTGTCTTCTCTCTGTGGAGTGACGAACCTGTTTACTTTAGCCACATTTAGCCGCTAAACTTGCAAACTAGCACGTTATTAGGAAAGGTGATTGCAAAGATTCACAAAAAAAAGCCCTTATACTCACTTCGGCTGTAAGTGAAGCTGGATCGCGAATGATTTGCGTGAACATAGACGGATTTATGTAGATCAGGAGGCGCATTCTCTTCACAAAAGGTTATTTGAAACACTTGACCGGTACAAAGTTAATTTGGAGAAAAAGCATGCCAATAAAAGACATCTTTGTTGGACAACAGGTTTGTAAACAGGCTCATACACATGCAAAACTGCATCACACTTGCTACTAATAGTTAACGTTATTCAAGGCTCAGACTGATTTTTGTTGCACTGCACAGTTTTAACCAAACCAGTTCCCGATTGGAGCTCCTCATTTAGCGATATGCTAGTTTCACGTCCGCCTTCAGCACGTCACGTCGCACTGTAGCACACAGAAATGTGTCAACAACTAGACTTTATTGTTATTGCCGGAAGACTAATTCTTATTGTGGGCAAAATTTTTACCGGTATATCGCACGATAAGATAATCGCCCAGCCCTAGTTGAAATTTACTATCAAAAGATGAAAAAATTAAGCATTTTTCATTGTTAGTTAATGTTTTCTAATGTACACAATAAATGGGTGCAGAAACAATTTTTATCATGACCAATTATAAAGAAACAGCTAGTTGCTCATTGAACTAAATGTGAAATTTTGTAGTGAAACAAATATCAAAATAGTGAAAAATATATTTTTACAGTGAAGTTAGCTAATGCTAACAGTGTTAACAGGTTTTACTGCACAGTTTATTAGTGGACAGATTAGCTTTATGTTCTTTTCATATGAAAATTACATTAAAAGATGGAGCAATGCAAAAATTTAGAGTAAGACTTGTCCCAGAAAAATAACACAATTAACTGACTAGATTAACCAAAAACTACACAATTTCATTGGACTTTTGGTAAAAATGACAGGATCACCAGTCCCTGATATATATAGACTCCTAAATGGCTGTGGATTTAAGATTCAGACCTGTAAAATAAAACAATAAATAATGATATTAGAGTTGCTGTAATATGCTGTGATAAGATGTCGGTCATATCGCCCACCCCTAATGAAAATCCACAGTGGTACTGTGCCAGGCTGTCACATCACAGGGATTCCCATAATGCAATGCTTAGTGTGCGTGCGACCCCGAGAAAGAATGCCGCTTAATCCGCCGCTCTCATGGTTGTGTGTTACAGGAACACTGTGATTACTGTAAGCGTTTTAGATCAGGAAGAAAACATTTGCCTATTCACTTTGAATATGTCCTTTTCCATAGCTTTAGCAGTCTGTTCAATTCCTTCTGACCTTTACATCAGGCAAGTTTTACATCTTTGGGCAAACAGTCACACTAGGTCACAAATGACCGTTTGTTCCTACACAAATTTGAGCAAGATAAAGGTGTGTGAAGTGTCACAGACAGCCCATTGTACTGCAAATGAACTGACGTGATACTGGCAGAGAAGACGGCTACATTCAAACCACAAGCCAAAAATCCCACTCTCACTTTGTTTGAATATGTATTTGTGAGTTTTTTTTGTAACTTTTTTTTTTAACATGACCTTTGAAACTGAACAGGTGATATTCCTGCACTTACTCAACACTCACCATCATGTTCATCACATGAAAAAAAATGTAATATTTGGAGCACTTAAATACATGTTTTAGTATCAAAAATTAACTTCTCACATGTACAGAAAAATACATTTAAATGTAAAAATTATTATTATTATTATTATTATTATTATTATTATTATTATTATTATTATTATTATTAATCTAAATAATAAAAAGAACAAAAATTACATTAAATAATAATAATAATAATAATAAATAATAGTTATTATTATTATTATTATTATTATTATTATTATTATTAATAATAATAATAATAATAATAATAATAATAATAATAATTATTATTATAATTATTATTATAATTATTATTATTATTATTATTATTATTATTATTATTATTATTATTAATCATCATCATCATCCTTTATTTTTTGTAAAACAAAATTTAAAAATGTTTGTGTAACTTCATAGTTAATTTTATAAATTATTTTGATTAACAC